>NW_026267522.1:44446-45725 GCF_000697945.3 Frankliniella occidentalis | reverse complement strand
GTGCTCAGGCCAGCTTCCAGGTTTTCAAACAGTATCATACAGCACATCTTCCTCTTCGTCTAAACGTGCTGAATCCGACACTGACCTCGGAAATGGTCTTCGACCAACACAGCGGCGTCAGGGTGTTGTCAAAGTCCGTCAGGCGGGTTCTTACGGGGGAAAAGCTGGGACTCCAGGGCGCCCTTCTCTCATGGTAGGGGGCTGAGTGTATTTTCTCAATGCCGTTCTCTGCCAGGAACTCTTTTAATTCTTTCGACCGAAAACACGGTGCGTTGTCGGCCACAATTGTGTCACACAGTCCGTGAGTGGCAAAAGCACGCCTGAGGCACTGTATTACCGCCCCAGATGACGGGCTGTTGACCCAGTAATCGTCTAACCAATTGGTTTCCACATCGACTATTGCGAGAAAGAAGCTATTTTTCTTGGGGTATTCGCCAAAATCGAGATGTAGGCTATTCTCCCCCATGGCCGTGCCCGCGGCCATGGCACCGGTTTTGACTTGTGTTGTTCGGAGCGTCGTGTTTGGCAGGCCTCACATAACTCCACAGACCTTTGTTTCTCTTTGTCGATGTTTGGCCACCAACACACGGCGCGGGCCCTGCGTCGTGATCGCACTACTCCTGGGTGTCCGGCTTCGTGTAGTTTCGTTAGCATTCTCTCCCGCATTTTCTGTGCAATGATTACTCGTGACCCCCATAGCAAACAGTTTTCCAGTGTGCTAACCTCTTCTCTTCTTTTGTAATACTCTGTTAGTCTGCTGTCCAGATTTTTCCTTGGCCACCCTGTTATTGTGTACTCCCACACCTTCTGTAGTACTTCATCTTCCTGTGTTGCTGTTGCTACTGCTTTTACGGAAAATTCCTTTGACTGTGTGCGTTTTACCTGGTTTATGTATGCTACTGTAATATTTTCTTGGTTGTCTGGTTCTCTGTATGTTGTGTTGACCGGTAAACGCGAAAGACCGTCCGAATTCGCGTTGTCCTTCCCTAGGAGGTAGCATATTTTAAAATGATATGCCCCTAATGTCAGTAGGCCCCCTAGTATCCGCGGGCTCACCACTGGTGAAGCCTGCTTCGTTACTAACCCCACCAGGGCATTGTGATCCGTAAAAATTGTAATCGAGCGGTTCGCCACAAAGTCATGAAACTTCCTAACCCCAAACAGTACTGCCTGAAACTCCTTGTCGGCCTCACTGTAGTTTTTCTGTGCTGGGGTTAGAGTGCATGACGCGTACGCTATTGGTCTTTCGTCCCCATTTGGAAACTGGTGTGCTAAAACC
>NW_026267522.1:43378-44396 GCF_000697945.3 Frankliniella occidentalis | reverse complement strand
TGATGATGAAAATATTCCTTTTCATGATTGTAGTGAAGGCGAGGATTTCTTTGGATTTGAGGATGGGACTGAGGAAGAACAAGGTCGCTATCCGAACCCAGGTTAAAAAAAACATGATTGCCATGGTCAAATCGAGATTTTGACCATGGGAAACCAAGATTTTAATCATGGACATTGCCTAGACCATGGTGATCACCTATGCCCATCTTCCCAGCCATGATACTCTGCACTCGGTTGACCATGGACAACGACTCAACCATGCCCAAGTGGGATGTCCACACCATGGTCTACCTTGACGTGTTCTTTAGATAGTGTCGCTGTTCTTTAGATAGTGTCGCTCAGACATGATTACAGTGCGCCATCTCTCGGGAGCTCGCGACACTAGCGACCAAAACGTCATTGTAAACACGGGCACCGGCGCCGGTCATCAACTTTTTGGTTACGTATGCAGCTGCGTCGGTGCTTCTAAGTGTTTAGAAGTTTTCGTTTTAATTTAAAGTTTTGATTTTACCTACGAACGCCAGGTTGTCGTCAGAATGCCAATAGAACGCCATGGATTTTTTTAGAATGTAAGTGACTGTCGTTTTTAACGTTTCTCCTCTTTCCGGCAAAACGACGCCTAACTAACCTAAAAACAGATTCATAAATAAATCAGTATTTAGATCCTTTAGATGGTTGAGGGCAGATTTTAGATGTAGAGAACAATCGTGGATCTGGTGTCGGCATATCCTCATCACACCACTAGTAAACAACACTGTGTGAAATGTTGGGTTAGTTTGGTGATATAGGAAACATTTCAAGTCTAGCCTAGGATCAACACGTTGAAATAATATTTATCAAAAGTGTCTAAATTTTACTTTTGGTAGTTCGGAAACCTTTAGGCATCGTTTATTTTTCGTGCCGAATCGAACCAGGCCAAAATTATCATCAACTTCCACAATTTAGATTTTTTCACGAAATGTCGTGTTTTAGTCGTGAACTTAGACGCGACATCAGAGGAGGAGAGGGCAGGGCGGGG
>NW_026267522.1:42436-43328 GCF_000697945.3 Frankliniella occidentalis | reverse complement strand
TCACTGTAGTTTTTCTGTGCTGGGGTTAGAGTGCATGACGCGTACGCTATTGGTCTTTCGTCCCCATTTGGAAACTGGTGTGCTAAAACCGCCCCTATTCCCCAAAGGGAACTGTCTACACATAAAACGTAGGAGTACGTGCTGCAGCCCGTAGTGGCTGAGCTTTAGTCGTTAGTGTACTAAAATTCTCAAATGTAACGGTTAAAGGAATATAGTAATAGTAATGTACAGATGGGAGGTCAGGGAAGATCAGGAAAGGTGGAGGAGGGAGGGGTGAGGGGGGGGGGGGCACTGAAACATTTAAACATGACCAAAACAAAAAAATGGCACCCAAAATCCATCTGGTAAAGTTAATGTCATAGTCCAGAATGTTTTTTTTTTGTTTTTTTGTTTTTTTAATGTTACCTGTTTGAAAGTTTGGTTTTAGATTTTCTGATGTCATTTTTAGTTCTCAGTAATCGGAAGTGGGAGTGTGATGACTTTTGACTTGTGCAAATGTTAGCAGTTTCAACTTACAATGTAACAAACAGTAGGACAAACAAATATCGTATAACTCTGGGTAAAGCAAACCCTTGTCACAATCAGCTAGAGAAATTATATTCAATACCTTCACTTGCCTCTGCGTAAAGTGAAATTATATAAAATAATGTTTATTTGAATCTCTAAATGTATTGAAACACGTCCCATACTCAAAATATAATTTTTCATTCTGTTATTCACTTTCACCTCATCCCTCTGAGGCGTTTTCAGAATTACGAGTCATTGTAGTTTATTAATTGAAAGTTCTGTAATATATCTTATCATAGAATGTAATTTCTCTCACCATTTTATTTCAGTATCATTAGAAATAATATAGCTCTAGAAAAATCAAGTCAACGTAAGAGAATCATAC
>NW_026267522.1:42066-42386 GCF_000697945.3 Frankliniella occidentalis | reverse complement strand
ATGGTTTATAAAACAATTGCACCGTGGACAGACGATTTCATGGGCAAGAAGGCTTCCATGTCCACATCGTTCCATAAATCTATGGACAAGAAAGGACCATTGCAAAAAGGCACAATGGTTCATGGTCAGAACGTGTCCATGGGCGCAGCTGGCTGCTAGCTGGCCATGGAATTGATTTACCATGGTCAGAGTGTCCACAGAAATTGATTTACATGGCCAGGGTTGTGGCCATGGTACGTGTGTGCTCATGGTCAGAGGGTCCATAGAAATTTATTTACATGGCCATGGTTGTGGCCATGGTATGTGTGTCTTCATGGTCA
>NW_026267522.1:29663-32063 GCF_000697945.3 Frankliniella occidentalis | reverse complement strand
ACTCGTCAGCTCGGATGACCAGTCCCAGGAGCGCATGAAAAGTAACATGTGCGAGTGAGATGGAGTGTAGCCCGCTCGGGCATCTCACTGGCACCTGTCGGTCTCGGACGCTACCGGGATTGGTGGACCGATGCGACCGATGCAGACCTCTGCTCTGACCTGGATCCTGGAGCGTAGACAAATCCGCCTCCCTCATACCATTTAGGCCAAATCAAATCGACACCGGAGCAGCCCTCAGAAAGAAGAAACCGTAAAAGCAACTCGCCTGCTTGGTGTCGAACCCCCTTCCGCACGGTTACTCTCCGAGGCGCTAACCACTGTGCCAGAGCGGATTGCTGAGGGAGGCGGGCAGCGCACCGCTGTCGTTCGCTCGCCGTTCGCCCCGGCAGGCGGCAGCAGCAAGCGGTGGCCGGCGGCGACTGCCGAGCGAACTAGACCAGCGCGCTGCCCACTGGCTCCAGAGATCCGCTCTGGCCCAGTGGGTAGCGTCGCGGAGAGTCACCGGGCGGTCGTGGGATCGACACCAAGCGGAAGAGTTGCCTGTAACTAATTTCATTCTTACTTTGAGCTGCTCCGGTCTCGACTGGATTGGCTTCGGATGTGATCTGATGACAGCAAAGATTTGTTCACGACCCAGGCAAGAAAACAGCGAGACCCAATCAAGTCTCAGGTTGGACTCAGCCGACCCCACTCACCCACGTCAAGAAAGCATTCCGGTAAAGCTGAAATGCAGAAGGATGCGGGGAAGAAGAAAACGGAAATCGCTATGCTTTAACATGGTGACTTCCGTTTTCTTCTTCCCCGCATTCTTCTGCATTTCAGCTTTACCGGAATGCTTTATTCCGGACCCGAGGCGGAACGATAGCGAGCGCCTACTGCAAAAGCTGGACAGAAGGACGAGTTCTTCATTTGGAACAAGGCACAAATCGATCCCGGCCCCGAAGCCGGACACGCTTATCTTGGCGTGTCTGCGTACTGGTTCAATTTTTTTTTAGCGTTTGTTAAAGTTGTAATCGTAATAATCGTAACATAGAGTTAACAGTTAATCTCCAACCGAACTAAAGTTGTGAACTAAACTAGTTAACAGCAAGCCTTTGGTTAAAGTTGTAACACTAACTTATAACTCACGCCATCCATGTTATAAGTTATTCACAAATCAAACTTAGGTTGGTTACATGCGTAACAGTTTAGGGCTGTACCCGAAACGTCTTCGTTATTTTGATACCGTATAAAAAATAACGCAGTTCATACTGATACGATAAATAACGCAACGTTAAGAAATAACTTCAATTTCGGTACAGTCAGTAACTAACGTATGTTTGCGTTATGATAAGTTACGGACCCCTGGAAACGTCCTCGAAAACCAAAAAGTCAGCAAATCTATAATATAGTTACTAATTTTAAGTCTTGTGTAAGTACTTCTAATTTGGTTTCAACATTACTGTTTTTAATGATATTATCCCAAATAATGTCATGCCCCTTTTCCAGATCATTAATGTGGCTCGAGTCCTCATGATGAGCCGTAGTGAGGAGGCGTATGTTACATTGTTTGAATTTTTGAAGACCTTGGCTCCAAATCTTGCTCCTCAAAGAATACATTGTGACTTTGAACGTGCTGCTATGAATGGCATCCGCCGAATGTTCCCACTGTCTGCTATTGTTGGTTGCCTCTGGCACTATGGTGCTGTAAGTACTGACTGTCTCTGTTAAAAATATCTTCGTAAATTTACAACATATTTGTATTTATAATTTGCAAAATATATTGGAAACGTATGACAAGCTATTTTTGCTCGTCAATGAATTCCAAGTTGATATAAAGTACTTCTAAAATTACAATTTCAAATTGGAAGATTTCCCTATAGCACTTACAAGCATTTCTCAGTGTCCTTGCATACTCAATCTTTAATGTAGAATTTATTGACGCACCTTTACAATACAATGTTTGATTTCAGTGCATTGGAAGAAAATGTCAAAAGATTGGCCTGGCTCCACTGGCAGCAAAGAATGATCTTGTTCACTCATTCATTCGATGTATTGGTGGTGCACCTCTCCTACCTGCCGCTTTGATTGCCAGTGGAATTAATGAGATAAGAGACGAAGTAGCTGCCTCTGCCTGGGAAGAAGAACTCCGCCCACTCTTCGCCTACTTCGATAAAGAATGGTAACACGACGGTTCACATAATTTTTTTCACACAATGGTTCACTGTAAAAAAAAAATCATCGAAATAACGACAAATTTGTCGTTAAGTTTTTTAATGGGAAAAGTCGTTACATAGCGGCATTGGGTTGTTGTAGAACAACATCGATTGTTCAGTAACAACAAAAGTTGTGCAGGGACAACAAAAGTTGTTCAGGGACAACAAAAGTTGTTCAAGAACGACAAAAGTTGTTCAGGTGGAA
>NW_026267522.1:27177-29613 GCF_000697945.3 Frankliniella occidentalis | reverse complement strand
ACAATGGTAATAGTAACCATGGACACATTCATGGACTTAGTTGTGACCATGAAAGCCAATTCTCATGGTCATCCCTTGCCATGGAGCCCATTAGCCATGGCCATGCAATCCATCCACTATATACTCACGGTCAACTGTTGTTTTCATGGTTTACTGGTTCCATAAATCTATGGTCAGAAAAATCCATGGTTAAATTTATGTCCATGGCTCATGGACAGCCCCATGGGTTTTTACCCAGGGAAGAGAAACAGGAAGAAGAAAGTCCCCTATGAAGCTGCTTTCATGACAAGTGTAGAACAAGTGGATCCCGTCACTCTGACTCAAGCATTGAATGGACCTGATAGTGACAAGTGGAGGGAAGCCATTAAGGAAGAAATTCACAGTGTGGAAGAGAACAGTACCTGGGAAGTGGTAAGGCGTCCAGCTGGTCAACTAAATGGGTATGCAAATTAAATAAGAATGCTTCTGCAGAGCCTATCAGATAGAAAGCTAGATTGGTTGCACGCGGATTCTCTCAGACGCCTGGTGTTGCTTATTTTGACACATTTGCCCCGACTGTCTCTCTTTCCAGCATTACGCTGTTGTTTGCTCTGTCGGAAAAACTTGACTGGAAGATCGAGCACATGGACGTAGAGACCGCTTTCCTTCAGGGACCACTCAAGGAGGAAGGGTACGTCCAGCTCCCTCCAGGGTTGGGAAAGGACCCTGAAAACCAAGTTTGCCGGCTGAAGAAAGCGATCTATGGCCTCAAACTCGCATCCAGGACATGGTACTGCACTCTGCACTCGGCATTGCTGCAGATGAAATTCAAGCAATCGGTCATTGAACCAAGCATCTATACACGGCATAATGGTGAGGAACTAATAGTAGTTTCCGTATATGTTGATGACCTTATTCTTTTTTCCAACAGTCAAAGGATGGTCAATGCCGTGAAGGAAGAATTGCAGCAGAGATTCAAAGTGAGAGACCTGGGACCTGTGAGAGACTATCTGGGAGTTCGCATCACGAGGACAGAAGACAGCATTCAGTTGGACCAAGAAGCCTACATCCACAATCTGCTCCAGAAGTATGGATCGGTTGACTGCAATGGCTGCGAGACACCTATGACTGACCTTCTGCACGACGATGAAAAGGCTAAGTGCACAAATGAACCTTACCAGGGTATAGTTGGTTCACTAATGTATTTTGCTGTGTGTTACTAGGCCTGATATAAGCTATACTGTATCTGCTTTGAGTCAGTTCAACCAGAAACCCAAGGCAATGCACTGGCAGGCTGCCAAGAGAGTGCTAAGATATCTGAAGCAAACCAGCAATAATCGTCTTACCTACTCGAAGGATGGGTGTGGCCTTCTGTTCTACTCTGACGCCAATTGGGGAACATGCCCTGTCGACAGGAAGTCCTACGCTGGCTTTGTAGCATTACTTGGAAATGCAACAGTCAGTTGGGAAAGCAAGAAAACAGCGGCATGTGGCACTCTTTTCTACAGAAGCAGAGTACGTCGCTCTATCAGAAACTACCAAGAGCACACGAGCAATAGTCCAACTTTGGGGTGAGCTTCTGAGGGTGCCAACCCCTAAGGTCGCAATCTTTTGCGACAACCAGGGCTTTGGCAAAGCAGCAAGATTCTCCGAAGAAACTCAGACATGTAGACATTCGCTATCACTTTGTTAAAGACTGCGTGATGAATGGAACAGTGTCTCTCACTCACCTTAACTTCTGAGACTATGCTAGCTGATGTATTCACCAAGCCCCTTCCTGTCGTTAGACACCGTCAGTTGACCTGTTCAATTGGACTGTCAAGTGTCTAATCCTGATCATGACCACCACCCAAGGTAACTTTGTTTTGCCAACCTGACCTCTTATCCTGATTGTGACCATCACCCAAGGTAACTTTGTTTTGCCACCATACTATTTATTTTCTTGATCTGTGACCATTTACCCATGCTGTGATATTCATTTATGTTTGCAATTTTATGATTTGTGCTTACATTTTTTCTATATTGCTAATTTTGCCCCCTTTCAATTTAATTGGTGCTTTTTGCTCTATAGGTTTGTTCAGGCACTTTGCCACATCTTGTTTGGCCAATTTTTATTTCAGTTTATTGGCACGACAGGTGACGTGTCGGAATGACGAGACAATGTGTGAGCAACAGTTGTTTATTATACCAAAATACAAAGGCATACATACAGGTGTAACACACTGTTCGGTGGCTGGCACTCGCCCGTTATATACACTGTTAAAAATGTTATTAAAATTCATAACATTTTTGTTATTAATTTTAATAACATGCGTGATTTCATAACTGGTGTTGTGAAAAGTAACAATCATGTTTTGAAAATTCATACGAGTTGTGAAAATTAAGAAATGTTGTGAATTTTCTCAACAAGTTATAACTTTTATGAAACTTTTCTGAAAAGTCATAACTGTCAAAGGT
>NW_026267522.1:23754-27127 GCF_000697945.3 Frankliniella occidentalis | reverse complement strand
CCGCCGACCGCCTTTCCGCGAACCTCCAGCGATTGGCCTCCACTCGTCCTTCGGATGGTGGGGACCATCATGGTGACCAAGGACTGCCCCTTTTGTTCTGGAGGCGACGTATTGAAACTCGCGTCGCGTGTCTTCTAGTCCAGTCAACGAAATGGAAATGCCACCGGCGCACACTCTAGGTCGCGCAGCGTAGGAGCGGTAAGGGATCAAGCTACAATATTTACTTGAAACATTTTTCAAATTTCTGGCGAGATCACATGGAAAAAAAATAGTTTTCTGCAGAACTTTTTTGAGTCATGGTACCAAAATGTTCACAGTGTAGCGGTTCAAACATTTTCGAACAACCTTTTGTATACTTATTATTAAGTGGTCCTTTCCGGACAATTTAGGCCCTCACCCGCCTCTCTACGTTCAAAACGGCCGGAAATACAACGTGAAAACTAAAAAACTGCACTTACGCCCTTTCGGTTAAAAAAATGGGTTCCCGTTCGAAATTCGATGTAAACTTTATTATGGGGGTTCATCAAGGATCAGTCTACCGGAATCTGCAAAACAACGTTTGGTATAATTTTTTCAAGGTAAAAATTTCGTTGACTGAACTATTCCGAGGGATCGCAAGGCACCGTGCAGACAGAAAAATAAAGCTCACGACAACTGCTTTGCGAAACTTTCTCACTGTCATTTATAAGATAGTGTTGCGCGATTGCATACTCGCTGGGGCCGCGCCGACCGAGGTCGGGGTCGGGGGGCGAAGCGCCTTACGGGCGAAAGGATTAGGCAAACCCGCAAAACTGGGCGCATGTAAGGGGACACTCGGAATGGCATAATAAAGGCTAAGTCCCTCATCACAAATCGCAGGATCCGTACAAAATAGACACACTCCTAGTGATTGTCACGTCGAGAGTCTAACAAGAAGAAAAACAGGGCATCAAACATGTTTGATACAAATGGAGAAACCTCGTTCTTTACATATGCTTGGTATGGTGTACTTTAGATCTGGTGTAAAGGTTAAAGTGTTGAAATAATGACTATCTCTATCAAGATCTATCAAGAAATTCAAACAGAACTGAACACCCGCCACAAATTGTGCTGCGCTCTATTGGAGCTGAAGTAGAACTACGGCTGCGGCCACGCTCTCCGCTGTAGTTCGCTCTTTAGTCAATGGATGGCGTTTTTCACGCATGCGCTTCATCAACTTCGTCGACTTAGAAACTTTTCCCGACTTAGAGTTTATACACACTATGAATACAATAAAATGGTGTACAACGGTTATTGTTAGTCAGGAAATCATTAACAATGACATTTTCAGTTGTTCCTTAAATTTTTGGTAGGTTAAAGTCCGCCTTATTACGATTTCCCTTCGTGTAGAAAAACTGCCCCACGGCGGACGCTCGCCATCCGATTAATTCGGCTTTATTTCTGATATTTCTCTAAATTTTGCGTAATAAGTCGAAAAAAACCTCTATCATTGTCTGGTTAGGGGACCGAAACCTACATTTTGACACTACTCTCATGACTGTAGGTGTTGTGGTTACGGAGATGAATCGAGGGTCTAAATTACACCAGACCAAGCACAATACTCGTTCTCCCACCTCCAAGAGGGAAGTGAGAGTGGAGGTAAAGAACGAGTAAAAATATTAATATTTACTTCCGATATATTTGTTGACGCAGAGCTATGAGCAACTGATAAATTTCCCTCGTCACTATCCACATCCATTTGTGATCCTACATTATTGAGTCTCATCTGTCTCTATTTCACTGTGAGGCTGGTTTCCTTCATCCTTGAAAAAGAGCAAAAGAAGAGTTAATGAAATATAGGCATGAATAACGTTGAAGTATTTTTACCTCTGATCTATATCAAATCATAATTGTTACCTCACTTATGTTATCATTTGATGAGTCTTCATGACCAGGATCATTTGGTTGAGACTGTAAACAAAGTTTCCTTCAAGTAATGGAAAAGCGGGGTAACAAAGCAAGATACAATTCGAACACACAAAACTATAGTTGATATAAAAAAGAGTACTCACAATAAGACGCCATTTAGAGGTGCGAGGCATTTGAACTTCAAAGGGTCGGCTTGGGTTTCTTTCAGGGGATGGTTGAAGCCAAGTAGAATATTTCCGCCTTCTTCCCTGATTGGCCCTATAATTATAGAAAATGTTAGGCAAAAATAAGGATCTGTGTGGACTATTTAAAATACAATGATTTCAGACAACATACATTTTGAGAGGTTAGAAAAGGTCCTTCGGATAACGACGATACAAATGCACTGAAAGACAGCAATGTGCACTCACTATTCATAAATAGACTTATAGAAAAACATTCCTTTTTCGTGAAGTAGAAATAGCAAACTTGTGGCTATGACAAAGGTTTGCCAATACCACTGCACAAAAGGGTATGAACTTGTGTTTATCAACCAAAACCGTGCCGTGCCATGCAGACTATTGCCAACAGAGCGACGGGAGGTATGGGAAATTTCTCTCTTTGAAAATATGATCTTGAGGTGGTGCCGGCCTCGGACCGGAGACCTCGCGCCAGCCAAGGGAATGGCCTCCTCGCTGAGCGAGAGGTGCTGCTGATCATCATGATGATCAGCCTGACCGTCCAGCAGCCGCGGCTCCCTGGTCGGCGGCCCTGCTCGCGGCAGCGGCCCGGCCCGCCCTGGTCGCGCTGGCCTCGACCAGGAGACCCCGCCCTCACCAGGGTAACGGCCACCTCTCTGAGCAAAAGGGACCCTCACCATGGATCCCTGGAGCTACCGCGACGATCGGTGTTGTCCTGGCCTCGGGCGGAGGCCCTCTTGATATTGCACCGATCTCGTTTGGCCTCGACTTCCCCACTGGGATCACGGAGAAAGATAGTCACATACTACTTGGGGCTGACTGTATAAGCTTTTGTCAACAAACTTTGAGGATTTTTTTATATTTTTTCTCTTGTCAATTATTTTAGCATCGGAAATCATTTACACACATCACATAA
Source organism: Frankliniella occidentalis (assembly GCF_000697945.3). Taxonomy (NCBI): domain Eukaryota; kingdom Metazoa; phylum Arthropoda; class Insecta; order Thysanoptera; family Thripidae; genus Frankliniella; species Frankliniella occidentalis. Next base: position 24,145 of record NW_026267522.1, on the reverse strand, counting down.
TCACACGTTTGCTCGCACCAGTACCAGTGGGTGAACGAAACGGTCCTCGATGGTGCCCCCCCCCCCCTCCCCCCACTCGCACTTTATTTCAGAAAGCACAGGATATTAAGTTTTAACTATTAAAAACTTACTTCGCGAAGGGCGAAGAAATAGACACTGAAAAAACTTAACACATTAAAATACAATATGTAAAACGTACACTTTGCAGAAACATATTGCATCACATATTAAGAGACTTTTACACACGTTTTTCCATTAATTCATGTTATAATTTTCATGTAGTAAATGCTTCTTAAATGACAATAATGGAGCCAGTTTTTTCATTTTGCATTAGTTTCCAACCTGTAAAATGACCAAAGGCAGGACCTCATCTGCACCCCCGTAGGTATAG
>NW_026267522.1:20931-23704 GCF_000697945.3 Frankliniella occidentalis | reverse complement strand
ACACTTCGCGCTTGCGGTCGTTCGCTCTTGCGGCGTTCGCGCTTACGACGGGTCGCGCTTGTGACAGTTCGCTCTTACGGCGCGCGCCCACATAATTTAGATTTGGGATAAATAAAGTTGTTGCGGGATTATACCTGCCAGAGCTGCAGGGGCCTTGGTGCCTTACGTGTGAATTGGGTTGGCAAACCCGCAACACTGCTGCGCATTCACAGTTACACCCGGTACATAGCTCATTTCACCCACTTAGAATAGTGGGCCAGGATTTGCACAAGGCTTTTCCGTGCCCACGTGTGACCCATAAGACACGCTCAAAATACCAAGTTCGACATTCAGACACCCGGTCGGTCCCAGAGAAAATGGTTTTGTCAAAGTGATATCACGTGATGTCAGTGTTAAAATTTTGTCATTTTGGTGGCCTGCTTTAACGTCAATTTGACATCACGTAACGGCATGTAATATCAAAGGGACGTCAAATCAAGACACCGAAATGACAAAATTTTGAAACTAACATCACGTGATGTCATTTTGACAAAACTGTGTTTCCTGGGTCTATTGTATAAGCCTTTTTGAAAGCTTTTTAAAAGCAGAAGAGCGAGCCGAAGACAGAAAAAAATCGAGGGGGCCTTCCAGAATAAATGGGTTCACACACAGAGGAAAATGTAAAAAGAAATTTATGCAAATCAGTACTGTATGTGAAAAGGAAACTTATGTGAAACGGTATTTATGTTTAAAAAATTGTGTTAAAGTTGTTATGTCAAATGTTATTGGGCAAAAGGACATTGTGTGAAAAAAATTATGTGAACCGTCGTAGAACCATAAAGAATGGCTACCCCGTGTCAACGATCTGTCCACATTTCTCTATCCAGAGCGCACGAACAATGCGTCTGAAGGTGACAACAGAATGATTGCAAATACCCTTCCACAAAATCACCCAAACATCTGGAGACTAATTGGTAAGCTTCAACATCTAGAACCGAGGGGGAAACGACTGTTAAAATTTGTGTCAGCCGGATTACAGAGTACCCGGATTACCTCTGGAGTGTCCTCCGAATTACGTTGCCTTTTCTCTAGGATTACCCCCGGATTACCTCAAAATTCCCCTGGATTACCACGGATTTTTTAGAATTTCCTCGGATTACCCCTACCGGATTACCTTTCGGCTGTCAGCCGGATTACCTTAGTCGATTCCCCCTCGTCTAGAACACTACAATTAGATGTAACTCTATCTTGACTATTTTTAACACCTTTAATATTCCACAGGAGGTTTTGTGCAGCTTGAACATCTTGCCTATGCTGATATGTTGGCAGCGGAAAGAGGAGATGCTGTCACACAGTCACAAAGATGGAAAACTATTGCTGACAACAAAAGAATTGAACGGCTCTCAGGACTCCTTATTTCAAACGAAATGACACCAGGCCGCTTCCTCCATATGGCATCATGGGGGGTAGAGGGTGCCATCAACCATGGAATGAGAATTGATTATGAAAGTGATAGTGATGAAAGTAGCACAGATGAAGAAAGTGAGGAGGATGATGAACTGTAAGTTGTTGCACGTGTAACAGTCTTAGTTGTATATTTTATTTTTTGTGACATTGCATTTCATGAAGTAATTTTAAACACCCTTAGTAAACCTCTGATACTATATGAACAACATTGTGAAAAGAAAAGCTTTACGTGCAGAAAAATTTGTAAATGTTAATCATTGTTAAAATTGTAGTGATGTACTTTTAAATTAAACTCATGTCGTCCAGAACTTGTTGTGCCTTCCATGTGACATCTATGATGGTTGAAGTATTCTGCGTAAGGACCTTGGCTTTATTTTGTACAGTAAATGAAACTTGAACAAGAATCTGATTTTGAATTTGCACTGAAATAGTTGCGTACTGAATAGGCTAGTCAAATAAAAGCATTAGTTCATGCCATCAGAAATTGAACAAAACCATACATCTGTGCATTTTGGTTTCTTACAAATACTGGAGAATATTTGGCCCAAAATCATTGAATACTTTTACTGCACACTTAAGTCTTTCGTCTCTTGCGCTCTCAGGGTATCATGCTTCTTTGAACAAAAAAGTGAGGGGTAATTGTATTGGTATAAATCAACTTCGAGCAGTGTGAACTTGCGCAGTGCAGTGCATCGTTCTCACTTGCTCTGAGTTACAAGTAAAAGTGTTTGCTTTCATACCTATTGGATTAAACTACAGTTCCGCTATAGAGCAATGTACAGGGAGAGAAGGAGAAATGAAAAAAAGGAAGTGCAGCAGTTTTAGAGCATTTATTGGTTAATGGGAAAAAAAATCAATGGGGTTTGTGTACATAGCAACTTGAATTCCGAGATGATTGATAGTTGATTGAATAAACTTGATCTCACCACCAACAGACTGACCGGGCTGTGCAATGAGGGCTTGACGAGAGACGCTCCGCTAGGCACCAAAGTTGTGAACACCTGAAACAAATACAGTCTCTGTGAACACTGAGCGGCAGAGAGGTTAACCTTGTCGACAAGCGGCTTAAGCTATTTGTGCTTTTAAAAATTGATTTACAGCTGATGCTTCGATTCAAATGCCCTTACCATGCCCAGCAAGTAGGATCACGTCGGTTGACAACAAGGAGCGCAGCGCAGGAAGGGAGTAATTATTAATCCTTATTATTTCATACACTGCAGCAGACGGATTTGTTGCTTGCCGCCATGTTTAATTTTCAAACTCCTCCGCGGAGTCGCGGGAGCCGCCGGAGCAGCCGAACGCGTCGTCGGAAGCGGTATGAAAAATT
>NW_026267522.1:12261-15582 GCF_000697945.3 Frankliniella occidentalis | reverse complement strand
TGTCTTTTTATGACACAAAACGACCCTGAAAATCCCAGGTCGCTCACTCAATTCGTTCTCGAGTTATCGTGCGGACAGACAGACACACACACAGACACACAGACACACAGACAGACAGACAGAAAAAGTTTTTTCCGACCAGACGGAGTAATAGGCTTCGCTAATCGCTCAGCCAACTAGGTGTACCACCCCTACCGAAGGGCTTAGAGGGATAGAGAGAGAATAGGGCGTCGTGCGCGCAATGCGGTATCTTTCCTATGCCGGTCTGGTCCGTCCGGCCCGTCCGTTCCAAGCCTAGCCAGTGATCCTGGGCCAACCGACAATGCGGTCCCCATCCCGTCCGGCCTCAGACCGGAACCGGAAAGTGGTCCGGTTCCGGAACAAGCCCGGAATAATGCGGTCCCTGATTGTCGCGTCCGGATGGGCCCGCTTCTCACCTCTGGTATAATATGACAGTCCCGAAACAATGCTGCAGATGGTTTTTAGGTATTAGACAGCATTTGCAACTGTCAAGTTTCCATTTTGGACATTAGTAAGAATAAACTCCTTGATTTTGTTGGTATTTTCCAGGCGTTTGAAAGGGCTCTCTGTCTTGTCCGAGACGAATTTGTTCTAAAAAGCTAAAATCCTCTTCGGTCTAGGAAGAAAATTGTTGATTTGAGCATCAGATTTTCTAGCCTCCTTTCTTAGCTTAATAAAAGCGGCAATTATCGGGTCATTGTCGTCAACTGATTCCAAGGTTGCCAACTTTGACTTCGCAGACACACGTTCTGGAAAAATGTTGAACAATTACTGACCATAAAGATTTCATTTAAAAAAGGGAAAGGAGAATGCTTAACATAAGAGAGGCACCAACCTTCAGATTCAACTTTTTCATCCGAAGCTGTTGCTGCAGATTGATGGCTTGGTGTTGGAGGGACTGTATGGCTTGATGTTGGATTCAGTGTATTTGCCTTAGCAGGTGTAGCAGGTGGAGATGTTTTCCTCCTCGTCCTCTGTAAAAGAAGAGAAATTATTACTTTGGTTTAAAAAAAACATTTTATCTCTGAAACATTGTATTGAATGACTACATACCAGAGGAATCTTTGTCATCCCCCTGATACCGGAGGGCAAGTCCGAATTTAAGCAGGCCTTCCACAAGATTTTTTTTTGTCCTTGTTAAGTTCAAGTTTTTTTAATAAGCTCATTCCCATCTTTTAACCTAAATCCCTTAGGGAATACGTCATGGATTTTTTTTGCTGGCCTGTGTGTGTAAAAGGCCATCTCTCGCCAATTCCAACTCATGACGTCTTTCCAAATGAGCGGCAAGGTTGCCACTTAAATGCCAGTGGCCGTCAGTGCAATAAGAACACTGCCTGTGCGTACTTCTGATCTGGCGTGCTTTCAGAACCTGAAAAATCAAAGGAGAGAAATTAGTAAAAAGCACTAGGGTAGACACTTTGAAAATTTCGGTGCATTTTCATACCGCGGGCTTTGGCCCCCTCTTTTTTCCTGGTGGTTTGGAAGTGGTTTTCAGCTTTTTGGCGTCTAAGGACGAAGCCCCCCCCCCCCAGCCTTCCTCTTCCTATTAGTTTTTGAAGAATTCAATGTTGTGGATGGCTGAAAAAAATATCTCTGACTTTCACTGTGCGTAAAATTTTAACTAAAGTAAATAAATTCTGCTACTTACTGTGTCAACTTAATTTTTTTTTTTAAGTGGAGTGTCTTTTGGAATTTCCTCATCGGAATCCGAGTTTGTTTAATTTCCGGGGACTTTTGAATTTCTATAGACCCCTTTCTTTCTCTTAATTGGCGTGTCTGATAGAATTTCATAATCGGAATCAGAGTCCAATTCACTTGTTGATTCTTGTGACTTGCCATCGACCTCTTTTTTTGGGTTATACTCGGGATCCTTAACAACAATTCCTAGGTAAGATTAAAATTTGTTTTCTAAAAGTGCAGTGAATGTAAGTAAATCTACTCACAGAGTCGTCTCCGGCCCACAGATCTTCATCGTCAGTTTCTTCATGAGCATTTACAAAAATCATTTCGTCGGGCAACCCCTCACCCATGCTCTAAAAAAGAATTTTTATATTAAATGAATGCGTGATTTACTTAAGGGGGCAGTCGCACCTAGAACACCCTAATTTAAGCCTGGTTTGGACCTCCCCCACCCCTCCCCTGAGGACACCACAGGGTAGCACTTAACCCCAGTGGAAAGTAGGCTTCTTCATGAAGAAAACAAAAAAAAATATTTTGTTTTCCTTAACTTTATCTTGATTTGGCAGTCCATCTACTGCAAGCTTGCAATTTCCCCTCCAGAGACATGTCATCACTTCGCGCACACTTTTTAGAAAAACGTTGAAAACTTTTAACTTTTCATTATTTCTAGATAATGTTTACACACAGAGCTTTGAATTGAACCTCTACTATCAATGTGGTGAGACCAGAAGTATTTTTAAACTTGCATTGGAAAAGTGTTAAAAAAAATGAAAATTTGACTCAAACTTTTTTTTATTTGAAAGTGTTGTAGTGTTCCAATCTTAAAAGTAGAGGTTCATTGTGAGGACCTTATGCTAAACTAAGTCCACAAAAAATTTGAAGTGAATCTAACTAACCGTTCTCCTGGAATCATGCGCGCAAGGACTAAAAACAATGTTTCGAGAAAAACAGATTTAAAGTTAAAAGTATGTTTATCACATATTTGGTTCATGAATGGTCGATTGGAGTTCTTGATTAATTTTGATTTACGTGTTCTTTAACCTTCCTTCTAATTGGCCAAGCCACTCTTACTTACTGGTGGCTTCTTTACCCCGTATTAGAGTCTGAAGTACTCTGATGTCATCTTCGGTTAGACCCTAATCAAGGGCAGCTGTTCCCCCGCTCCCCACAGATCTTTTCAGAGCTAATATTTTTCATTGCCAGCTAACATTGAACTATAGAACACAATTTCTGAATGTGTTTTTGAAACCATATCTTGATTTTAAACAATACCATACACCTAACATAATAACATACTAGAATGTCTGTCTTATAGTTTACACAACTTATACTGGAAGTCATATTGACATGTCCCAAACTAACCTTACCAGTACTCGTGTTTTGCCTGCACCGACTTGTTGTTGAAGTGACATTTAGTTTGGTTATAATGACGTTTGCCAGAGCTTTGTATCAACAACATAGGCGTTGCCCTGCAGGCGCCTTATAATGATTCAGACTAAAAATAAGTTGTAATTATTCGATCAAGCAAGCAAGCAAGCTAAATGCTGACTGCCAAAACAAACGAAAACAATTATTTGCAGGTAACGAAGACTACGTCTGATGGGGAGGCTGGGGGGAAAG
>NW_026267522.1:7849-8366 GCF_000697945.3 Frankliniella occidentalis | reverse complement strand
GCTATATGTGCGCCAGGCGCGTCGCAGCGTAAGTGTTTCGTGATATATCGCGAAGCCTGTTACGCGAGACGTGGTCTGGCGTACATATAGCTAGTGATACAAAACGACCCTGAAAATCCCAGGTCGCTATCTCAATTCTTTCTCGAGTTATCGTGCGGACAGACAGACAGACAAACAAACAGAATAAAACTTTTCCGGTCACTGGAGTAATGGGCTTCGCTAATCGCTCAGCCAATAAACGAAACCACCAGCAAGCTGAACTGGACTAATATTACAGCTAGTTGTCCCCCAAAAAACAATTTTGTGGGCTGAGCGATTAGCGAAGCCCATAACTCCACTGACCCGAAAAGTTTCATTCTGTTTGTCTGTCTGTCTGTTTGTCTGTTTGTCTGTTTGTCTGTCTGTCTGTCCGCACGATAACGCGAGAAAGAATTGAGATAGCGACCTGGGATTTTCAGGGTCGTTTTGTATCATAAAAAGACAGATCGAGTTCGAAGATGAGCATTCTAGCTCAAAA
>NW_026267522.1:5341-7691 GCF_000697945.3 Frankliniella occidentalis | reverse complement strand
TTATTTGCAGGTAACGAAGTCTACGTCTGATGGGGAGGCTGGGGGGAAAGGGGACGGGGTGAGAGGGGAGGGGGGGGGGGGCTGGCGTAGTTCTCCTCCCAGCCGCTAGGAGCGCGCGCTGCATGGCTGGCGAGGCGGTCGTCGCCTAGCGACCGGTCCCCTCACTCGCCTGGCGCGCTATTCATACCACCCGGACCGCGCGGAAGCGTTAGGAGGGGGATTTGACGCAGAAAGCCGCGTTTAGGGCATTTGGGTCATTTTCATTAAATTGCAGGGGTTCACATTGGAGGTCACAGAAGCCGAACGGTTTCGAATATCGAAAAACTCTTTGAAAGGGATATCAGGGAAGGTCCAAACATCATTTTCAGCACAAAAACAAAAAATCGAAAGAATTTCGATTTTAGTCGCTACTGCCCCCTTAAAAATGATTAAAGTATACCCCGGATTTTAATTTTACTTACAGGCGCAGGTGAGGGGGGATTTTCACAAGATTGGGGCTTGGAAGTTGGCCGTGCCTTTCTCGTCGGGTTAGTTCTCGTTGTAATCGAATCAGAATTTGGCAGTCGAGGTGTTCTTGGTACCACAAAAATCGATGGCCTATTATTGTCTATAACAGTCGTAAAAAGACGAGGGACGAAGCACGCCAAAAATGCTTTGAAAACTGCAAGTTCTTGAACTCTAGTTTGAACATAGAACGGCGAAGTCTTAAAAAACTCCTCGTCGCTGTTGTAGTTCGAACAGAGGTTAATGATGCACTTTAAGGCCTGAAAAGTCTGGAAGTCTGGCAAAGCCGGAAAAATATCGTTTTATTAGAAGGATACACACCGCTCATTTAATGACATTATAAAATCCTATGCTAAAATGACATAAATTAATGGTAAGTGACACTCGTTTGTTTAAGCCCTGACTGACTTAAGTGGAACTATGGGCAAGCAAGATCCTATTTATAACAGGTTGACATTCAACATTTACCTTTCATGTCATCTTCAGTTACCCAATTGGACACTTCCTCCACCTCATCTAAAAGCATGTCATACTCCTCCTTGTCTAAAAAATGTTGCATTTTAAAGAGAAATTTGATTTATATATTCAACTAACTGTTTGTTGAGGATCTCCGTTAGGAACATCTTCGGCAGAACCGGAAGCAAGATCACATTCAGCAGTGCCAACTGCTGCAGAACAGGAAGCTGGAATATCTTGTGAAGCTACAACCTCGGCAGAACCAGAAGCAATACTACATTCGTCAGTAACAACTGCAGCTGTTTTAACTTCGGCGGAACCGGAAATCACAATATCCTGCTCATGCTGAGGAAGAAAGTAAGAAACATTAAAGTTAAAATTTAAGGAGATTTTTTTAACAGCACTGCACATTTATTATTAGAAAAGCCATTCAATTTTTTCTTACCATAATTGCAGGTAAAATATGTGAGGTCTCTTGTTGAGAGCTTGTGATCTCGATCTCTGCTTCTCCAACTTTCAACAGCTGCCTCTTTCGGGTGATCGATGACATTTCGTAGGTCTGGCAAATCAGGACAAGAAAACTGACCAACTTCTTCTGCAATAAGTTCCTGCCCAAGCTGTAAGAAAAGGTAAGTTAATAAAAGTAAAATGTATACTTCATACAGTTTTTGTTGTTTTTTCGCTTTGATCATTAGCATCGCATTTCATTTTTACGCACCTCTTCCAGAGCCGGGAATCCAATCACTACACCATGCGTTGGGGACTGGTGGACTTCTATATTTATTGGCAGTGGCTCGGTTTGCTGAGAAGAACCCTAAATCAGCAAGGAAGTCCTGATGTAAAAAGAGAATAGGAAGCAACTTTTGAACTAACGCAACATGCAGTTCATTGTACCTCTATTTCAGAAAGTTTATCTAAGGCTTTTTCCTGCTGCTCCAAGGTTTCATCAAGGATCCTTAGACAATTTTCTACCAAATGCTGATCTATGGAAATATTGACGGCTGATTGGTTAGGGGTCTGGGATGTTTTAGAATGATCCTGTGAATAATTAAAATTAAAAGTAGATACATTTAATTTGGAGATACAACAACCGAAAAAAGTGTTTATTCACCTCTTTGTTCGGAGTAATTGATTGTACTGCCCGTTTTATTTCATCCTGAGATGGATTTAGAAATGGCTTAACTGAGCTGTCATCAGCTAGTTTTTGACCATTTGTGGCCTCAATATTCTGCGTATTTTTAAACAACCTAAGCTTACGCTAACGTGGAAGCAGATGATATAGCATTCAATTAATTTTATAATTTTACTGATTCAGCAAATAATTTTGCTGCTCCAGCAAATAATTTGCTGACACAGCAAATAATTTTGCTGACACAGCAAATAATTTGTC
>NW_026267522.1:3480-4316 GCF_000697945.3 Frankliniella occidentalis | reverse complement strand
ACAGACAGACAGACAGACAGACGCGAAACTTTTTGATCATCACTGGAGTAATAGGCTTCGCTAATCGCTCAGCCAATAAGTTGAAAACAAGAGTGTAAAATAGGTAAAGAGATAGCCATTTAATTATTGGATTGCGTGTACCATCAAGCTGAGAAGAAGTGATTCCCGAAATCTTTCTGACTTATTCATATCAATGTAGAGTGACGGCTCTCCAGCATTTGGTGATTTCTGCCCCAAAACAACACGATAGAATTGAAAATTCAGATGCAATACACAAAATGTTTAGCACACCTACCACTTCGACAGATGAGCCATTACGAAAGAGACTCCATTTCGCCATATTTAGTTCACGTTTTTGCCCTATTACTGCTAGGTCCTGTATAACATAAATATAGAACCGACAACTTAGAGCTTTGCAGATGTTTATCTTTGAAACACACGTGGCTAGAAGCTTAAAACTTAGCTGTTCCCCCTAGTCTGCCCTATCCCATTCCGGCACTTTAGTTTAATTAATGCAAGTCCTACATATATTAGCCCCCTTTTCAATAAAATAGTCTGCTTAAGAGACTGATTCCTAACACGCGACATGAGATTATCTCATGTGATTCTCGCATAAGAATCCACTGACTGACTAATAATTAAGGCCCGAGCAAAATCTAAGTTGAAATCCTGCCTCATCCTAGTTAAGTCAGAAAGCGCGACATTTTTTGGACTCTCCTGAATTCTGCAGTATAACTCGCCCCCAATAGAAAGACTACGTTTTATTTTTAAAATCCCCCCCCCCCAAAATAAATAAAAAATTACCGAAACTTGACAAAAAAAGGGGGCTCCTGGTT
>NW_026267522.1:2954-3274 GCF_000697945.3 Frankliniella occidentalis | reverse complement strand
ATTGCCAGATCAAAAAAATCCTGTGACAATTTGTAGGTATCAGTAGTTCCCTCCTTCCCCCAAAATAAGAAAGCTGTGGGTGCAATGGTGTCCGTAAAATCGTGCGCGCAAGAATTTTACTCTTTGTGGTATTGAAAGTTAAAAGACCCTGGAAAACCAAGAAACTTTGATGACTTTTCGAAACTAAAATTCGTGTAGAACCTCAATAGTAGAGAAAAGCTAATACCGCAAACCGATTTAGAATATACCTCATAGTTTTCTGAACAGAAAATAATCAAAAATGCCCCAAAAACTGCAGTTTAGAGGTTCAGCACCCCTTA
>NW_026267522.1:1986-2904 GCF_000697945.3 Frankliniella occidentalis | reverse complement strand
TCGTGTGGGATGATCCCAAGCTCCTTCCAAAAGTAAGTGGGAGCTGCTTTGTTGACTGGGTTGGTAGTGCAACAGGTGGGCGGAGACGAACCACTTTTTTGAAACCACCTATACCCCCCTCCTTCCTCTTTTCTTTATATCCAGCAAATAATTTTGCTGATCCAGCAAATAATTTTGCTGATCCAGCAAATAATTTTTCTGACACAGCAAATAATTTGTTGACACAGCAAATAATATGTTGGCACTAGGTAGAGCAACAGGTGGGCGGAGACGAACCACTTTTTTTGGACCACTTATCCCCCCCTCCTTCCTTTCTTTTCTATTCTATTCTCATATAAGGTTAAAAATGTTTAATATTTGCTTATTGTCAGTTTACGTAGGTGTTGTACAAGCAGTGATACTGGAAGTATCATGTGCTTAAAAACTAGCTATATGTACGCCAGACCACGTCTCGCGTAACAGGCTTCGCGATATCTCACGAAACACTGTTCCGCTGCGACGCGCCTGGCGCACATATAGCTAGACCTGCGGCGCTGACACCCGAGACAGGGTAATAGGAGTGTATATACAATTTTTCGGAACGAAGTCTTTTTAACGATTTATTCGACCATTTGATCATTTTCACCTCATTTTTGTCAAGAAATGCGCCATAGCGTCGAAACGGTTTAAGATAGAGCGAAACGGACGAAATTTTCGCCCAGAGCGCTCTACTTTCACGAGTTACCCATTAGGAGACCATAAAACAATGTTTGAACAAATTAATATTTTGTCACCTGCGGTTATTGATTTTTGTAAAAGTCAATTTTTGAGCCAGAGTGCTCATCTTCGAACTCGATCTGTCTTTTTATTAGACAAACCGACCCTGAAAATCCCAGGTCGCTAGCTCAATTCGTTCTCGAGTTATCGTGATGACAGACA
>NW_026267522.1:398-1199 GCF_000697945.3 Frankliniella occidentalis | reverse complement strand
GGGGGTGCACTGTGGGTTGCCTACATACAGGGGTTTGTAGCACAAATTGCCTACCTTTCAGGCGGCTCTCTAGAGACGATAGGGGAAGGGGGGCGATCGCCCCCCCCCCCCTCTTATACTGCGCCTGGCTGGGTCAGTTACAGTCGCAGCCCGTGGCCCGCAGGCTGCGGGTCGTGTCGTGAGCTCTGTTCGGACGGAGGACGACGGTGCGGTGCTCCACATGTCCGGGTGCAGCGCCAGGGGGCCGTGGCCGAGTCACGATCTTGCACGCGGTAGCGCCGTCGCTGTGCGAGGGACTGTTATAAACCAGCGATGGCAACGGCGGCCTGTGGGAGAGAAGGTTTATAAAAAAAAATTACTTGTCAAATGCTATAAAAATAGATTTTCTTAGAATTGAATATTACATTTTCACAGAAATTAGAGATTGTTAAAGGACCTTAGAGGAAGATGCAAACCAAGTTTGGTGACAGCTGTAGACTATCTATTTTTGGTATGAGAGTTGCGATGTTCTGTTAAATTTTGTTGTTGTCTTTAATCGAAGGGTAGGAAACAAAAATCCAACTTTTTGTCATGGTTGGTTTTGAATCAGTTTGCAATTCTCTTCCAAATGGTGAAGCCAGTTTTGACCTCACTGCAAAGATTCTTAGAGTTTTACCTATACCCCATTTCAAATACGCAGTTTTGTGCATCACAATTTTAAGAATTTATAAATTCTAAAAAACCGTTTGAGCTACAGAGCCCAGATTTGGAGTGGGATCATACTTCAAGAATACCTTTTATTCTCGATACAATAACAAAAGT
>NW_026267522.1:0-348 GCF_000697945.3 Frankliniella occidentalis | reverse complement strand
ATATCGCGAAGCCTGTTACGCGAGACGTGGTCTGGCGTACATATAGCTAGTAAAGCTAATTACAGTACCTCTTCTGTTTCAGGGTGAGATGTTTCTTCTGTTCTGTTTGCAAGCAGCGACTCTCCGGGAAACATTTGCTTCAGCAGCTCTTTAATTTCGTCTAATACGACTTTCTGGTCTTCAGCGAGACAAGATTTGATAACCCTCCAAAACGTCTGAAATTTAGTTCTAAAAGCAGAAACTAGGTCTGCATTTTGTTTTGCAAGATCTGAAAATTAAAAACTAGGTAGATGTACGCCAGACCACGTCTCGCGTAACAGGCTTCGCGATATCTCACGAAACACTGTT
>NW_026267521.1:163020-163601 GCF_000697945.3 Frankliniella occidentalis | reverse complement strand
GACAAAGCATTGAACGTATGAATATAACCTCTTATGTTGACAAGTCACTCAATCTTTATTTATTTCAGGCACTTGTACTACCTCTAGGCGGCGCGCCTCGTCTATTGCTCTCTCGTCGACATTTGGAGTTCTTACTGTCTGTCTTTTCATAATGCTTTCAACCCCACCTTACCGATATTCATGACATGCTATCACGTAGAATAAATATGCAACAATAAAAGCAGGTGAAAACTTGGAAGTGATTCACAAGATTATTACTCTCTTTGTCACTCTCTTACCTAGACATGTTTGTTGCCAGCTGAGTAGTAGAATGATGTGGAGGGATTAGAGGAACAAGAAACACTTCCAAGTTTTCACCTGCTTTTATTGTTGCATATTTATTCTACTTGATAGCATGTCATGAATATAGGTAAGGTGGGGTTGAAAGCATTATGAAAAGACAGACACTAAGAACTCCAAATGTCGACGAGACAGCAATAGACGAGCCGCGCCGCCTAGAGGTAGTACAAGTGCCTGAAATAAATAAAGATTGAGTGACTTGTCAACATAAGAGGTTATATTCATACGTTCAATGCTTTGTC
>NW_026267521.1:154006-155038 GCF_000697945.3 Frankliniella occidentalis | reverse complement strand
CATTGAGTTATACAATCACCACAACCCCCCTGGTAAACTAATCGCGGCCAGCAGACACCAGACGCCCGGGTTCTGCTTTTCTTCCCTTCTGATCTGGTGGTGCAAATAGTATTTTAGAGTTTGCTTGCACCATGCGGTGCAAATAGTTTTTATTGATTATTTGCACCACCATTGTTAATAAGAAATGTGGTGTGAATAGTAGATGCTTTATTATTCGCACCACGGTGTAAATTGCGCTCCATATCCTATTTCCACCACAGTGGTGTAAAAAGTCACTCCGTTTCTGTAAATGGCGAGTGACGTTGGGCGCACGTTTAGGCCCATAGACACGTCGCGTGTGTCGGGAGCACGGATCCTTCATATCTGATACAACAAAGTAGGACCCATAAGCTAACACTTTAAGCCCGAGTCGCTCGCCCCAGTCCCACCGTGCGCGCAGTGCAGCGCCTACAAGATGGTCTACATATTTGGCGCCAAGGTTTTGCCAAACGAAAATCGCAATGCGATCCGGGTAAACCGATGCGCTCTAACGAAAGAGTCCGATCTGCTTTGCTGCTAAACTAAAAGAGTCCGATCTGCTTCGCTGCCAAACCAAAAGAGTTCGATCTGCTTCGCTGCCAAACCAAAAGAGTCCGATCTGCTTTTGGCGCTCGTACCGTCGACCGCTCCGCAGAAACACTGTGATATCTCGAAGCTTGAAAGGAAAAGTGTATGTATTTTAGGGTGTACATATTCGTAAAGGTTAGGGTAGCAAGCGAGTCTTTTTATTTTGTGTATATTCAAAATATCGAAGGAGTTATAGCCCTCCAAAGATGCCTAAGGTCCCATCGCCGAAAAGCTTCCAGAATGAAAATAATTTAGACAAGAAATGTTCAAGGTTGCATTTTAATTACAAGTTGCAAGGTCCAAGACCACACCAATATAAATACACATTAATTGCCTACACAAATTATTGTAAGATCAACTCATACTATGATCATAACCTCACACTACTTCAAGGGGCTTTACTTGGGAATCGGAATGCCTCTATAC
>NW_026267521.1:153200-153956 GCF_000697945.3 Frankliniella occidentalis | reverse complement strand
TTGAATTATGTATTTCTTTCAGTAGTAGTTTTTAATTGACATCTATCAATTCACCCTTTTATTGAGGGTGAATAAAGAAAAAGTATTGCGAATAGGTTTTTTCGCAATCAGAAGTCAAATCAAAGCTCTCATAAATTTACAAACTCACTCGGCCTATAATGCACAGCATTCTACTAGTTTAAAAAATGAATATTTTGCAGCCGTTGGTTTTTGATTTTTTTAAAAGTCAATTTTTAAACTAGAATGCCCATCTTCGAACTCGATCTGTCTTTTTGTGATACAAAACGACCCTGAAATTCCCAGGTCGCTCTCTCAATTCTTTCTCGAGTTACCGTGCGGACAGACAGACAGACAAACAGAATGAAACTTTTCCGGTCAGTGGAGTAATGGGCTTCGCTAATCGCTGAGCCAAATATATATTTTCAGTTATAGGTTGGCTGCATCAGTATACTTCCCGCCCCTTTTAAAACGAAATTATTACAAGGCGGAACTACCGTCCCAGCCAACAATCAAAGCCGTGACTGGCGCTCAGCGGCCACGTTCAAACCGGCGTCTGTGTTGTATCATTATACACGGCGGCACGATAGTTGGCTGAGCGATAAGCGAAGCCCATTACTCCACTGACCGGAAGAGTTTCATTCTGTTTGTCTGTCTGTCTTTCTGTCTGTCTGTTTGTCTGTCCGCACGATAACTCGAGAAAGAATTGAGAGAGCGATCTGGGAATTTCAGGGTCGTTTTGTATCATAAAAAGACGGA
>NW_026267521.1:152477-153150 GCF_000697945.3 Frankliniella occidentalis | reverse complement strand
GAACCTGGGAAACATGGTAAGTCTTCTATAGTTAATAAGGTTCATTGGGTTTATTGACAAATTTATAAAAATATAATGGTGTTTTCCATTTCCTTCTATTCATGTAGGTGAGATTACTGGAACTGTAAGTTTACAAAATAATACTCTTTAAGAACCAATTCTGACACAACACCATAACTTCCTCGTGTACTACTTACACTTTTTTTCTAGGAGCAACCAAGGAAAAGAACAAGGCCGATGCGCCATATAGAATTGCCTGTGAAAATAAGGAGATCTTACATATTTGAAACCCACTAAGCCAAGTTACCCATGCAATTTGTGCACAAAGGTTCTCTGTCATATCCAAAAACCACAGTCTAGTCATCATAAGTGTATCAAGATTCCAACTACCAGTTTTGATTACTTAAGTGTTTATCTGTGTACAATTATTTTTGATAAATTTTCGAATTTAGTAGTTTTGAAAATTGAAGGTTCTACATCATGTTATTCAAAAATCAGTCTGATCAGCATAAATCTAGCAAGATTCTAACTACCAGCCCTAATAGAAACACCCAAATCGGTCCCATTTCAGTACCAATATAGACTATTCCGGCGGGAGCGCGGAGAAGACTCCACGGAAGAACAAAAGGGATCGCTATTGGCCGAGCGGCGTCCCCCTCCACTACGGGAAGAT
>NW_026267521.1:150645-152427 GCF_000697945.3 Frankliniella occidentalis | reverse complement strand
CTCAAAATCAATACACTTCTTCGTTTTTATGGTGCAAAGCTACAGTAAAAATTAGAGTCTCCTAGCTCAAACCGTATTCGAGTTATTGCGCGGGAAGACAGACAGACGCGAAACTTTTTGATCATCACTGGAGTTATATGCTTCGCTAATCGCTCAGCTAACGAGCGGAGCGCGATGAATTGATCCGCGGCGAGGAACCCTCTATCGTCGGTAGCACGGCGGAAGACCTCGAGGGAGCAGCGGGATGATCGCTCGGAGATGCGCTGCTTCCGTAAGGGGCGGGCGAAGCGAAGGCGGCAGGCAAGGGTGGCTAAAACGACTACTTGAAGCACGAAGACATCTGCAGTAGTCGACTTGCAGTTGTCGTAGAAAGTTGTAACATTCTAGATTTTTCCATTCCGCGACCGGCTCCTGGTAGACAGAGTAACGGCCTGTCGAGGCCAAGGCCGTGGCCAGGGTGGACTTGCCCGCTCCAATGTTCCCTTCGAGGTACACGTCCGGGAGGCGGTGGGGCTGCGCCCAGGACAACAGGTGGGACGCCGCGTCGCGGGCGGAGTTGGCGCGACGGCGGCCGACGGTGAGGAGTGCGTCGCGCCGGTGGCAGCGCAGGGGGGCGTGGTGCGGCGGGGCGGTGACGACGGCGGCGGCGAGGGCCGCGATGAGGGCGACGACGGCAAACATTCGAGGTGCTTGCAGGAGAAGCTGTCAACAGACTGTTAGCGTGCAGCGGGGCCGTTGCCCAGGACCCTGTTTGGAGGGGGGTTAGGTGAGTTAGGTTTGACTCTGCATTGTTCGGGCACGCTCGGACAATCGCAAAGCGCGTATATCAGGTGGCTGGCTATCTAAGCAGAAATGGGCGTGAAATTCCGCTGTATTGCCAGCGGTCGGCTATGCATACGCGGCGATTTTAGGCACGCTAAGCGGCGGGACACGTGGGTGGACAGCCAGCGGGGACTCGGAAGTAGACGGGATAAGGAGGAGGGTAAAAGGCGAGCGAGGGCGGCGGCGACTAACCTTTCGGGCATGGCTTACAGTTCTGCGGGCGGTGCCGCGGTTGGGCGAGGCTCAGTGGATGGGCCGTAAACCCGGTGCGGCATTCCGTGCATCTTGCCGCGGCAAAGCCGTGGCCAAACGACGTGGCCTGGGGGGAGCGGTGCCGGGCATGGCCGCGCCCAGGGCGGCCCAGGGTACCAGTGGTGACTCGCACGGCTCGTCGACTGCGCCAACTGCAGCATTCAACTCGCGAAAGGAGGTGAAGGCCCTGGAGGCAGCCCTGCCGTACTCGACGGACCTGAGGAGAAGCCGTAGCTGCTGCTTGTGGCAATAAGCAGTGATTATATTATTTGTACTTTTTCCCTATTTCATCGGCTGGTTTGGAGGGCGGGGGGAAAGAACTCAGCACTGGAGCACTTGAACATTCAAATTCATTACACGGACTAGACTGTACACAAGGAAGGTGCAGGAGTATTTTAAACAAACCGTGAACTATTCCGTAAATCTATTTCGTAAAATCAGTCAAAATTAATCAGGTCCCCGGTCAGGCAACGCTGGGTGGAGGCACGAGTCAAGATCAAGACCTTCGGGAAAGTCCTCTCGACTGTCGGTTGGAGAGGGCGTGGGTAGGCGAGAAGGTGGTGGCTCCTCTTCCTGCAATTCCCGCACTTGGGACAAGGCCTGGGGCGGGGGGACTCCGGCACTCCGGCACTGGGTCCGGGGTCCGGCCGGCGGTGGTGCCGGGCCAGGTGACCCTGGGGTAGGGGTGCGCGTCCGTGACTGACACTG
>NW_026267521.1:146703-150595 GCF_000697945.3 Frankliniella occidentalis | reverse complement strand
CCCCCCCCCCCGCCTCTCTCTCGCTCCCTGTGCAGGAGCGCCGCCAAGCGTGCGCCAAGCCTTGCCGGCGACTGGACGCACTGCTGCCCAGCGATCGGCGTTCGCCCTGCGCTGGCGTTGCCCCGAGGGAATGCCCAAGCGGTAGTGAGAAGCAGGAAATGTGCATGTTGTTTTAAATATTAATTCTATTATTTTACGTAGGTGTGGCGCATGGCTCCAAAATCATTTCGCAAAGAACAAGAGGAACGCGTGCGTGCAGCCGTGGAAGATGTCCGGAAGCGTCACATGGCCATCAACGCTGCAGCGAAGGAGCACAATGTGCCCCGAGGTACGCTACGGCATCGGCTTCGGGGGGTCGACCCGCAGCGAGGCCGTCGCCCAGTACTGACTCCAGAAGAAGAGCAGCTTCTTGTGGACTGGATTTTGGATTGTTCTCGGAAGGGTTTCCCTCGGCGGAAAATGGATGTGCTTTTGAGCGTCAAAGAATTTCAAGACAAGGCTCCCGAAAGAGAACATTCATTTGCTAATAATTTACCAGGTATAGCGTACACCATACATTTTCGCTTCAATGTTCATGTCGTTACGAACAGACTTCTTACTTCTGTTTTCAATTCTCAGGAACCAAATGGTACCGCCTCTTTCTGAAGAGACACCCTAACCTTTCGGAACGAACACCAGAGGGCATAACCAGAGCAGCAGGGAACGTGAGCGAGCAAGATATCCGAAAATGGTTTGAGGAGATTCGAGTCATACTGGAAGAGGAAGGTGCGTTGGAAGCCCTCAAAGACCCTGACAGAGTTGGGAATGGGGATGAAAGCAATTTTCGACTTTGTCCAAATAAATCGTTTGTTCTTGCTGAAAAGGGGGCCAAGGATGTCTATGAGGTCTCTCCCACTAGCGATGACAAGTTCGCTGTTACGGTAATGTTTGCGTACACGGCATCTGGGAAAAGGGTAGAGCCCATGATCATTTTTCCGTACAAGAGAGTGCCAGCCGCACTTGTGAAAAGTGTCCCTCCTGCTTGGGGGATAGGCAGGTCAGATTCCGGATGGATGACCGCTGAAACCTTTTATGAATGGATAAGTAGCATTCTAGCTAATTTTCTTGAATTCAACAAAATCAAGACCCCGTTTATTCTCTTTGTTGACGGGCATAAAACACATTTGACACGGGAGACTAGTTCTCTCTGCAAAGAGCTTGGCATTGTACTGATTGCCTTGTATCCCAATGCCACACACATCCTACAACCGTGTGACGTGGCTGCGTTCCGGCCTCTGAAAGCTGCCTGGTCGCGTGCCCTTTTGGAGTGGCGCCGTAAGCACCCTCATGATTCTCTAACTAAAGAATGCATTGGTCCGATACTGAACACTGCTCTGCAAAAGGACATGACCCTGTCTCTTGTCAATGGATTTAGAGTGACTGGACTTCACCCCTTCAACCCTGACGCTGTTAATTACAAGAAATGCAAAGGACACGTAAACAGGGCCCCAGAGACCGAGGCAGAACAACAGCAAGCGGATCTCCCAGTAACGCTTACTATGACAAATTTCCAGGACTTGGTAGGGGAAGAAATAATCCGCTCCCTGCAGAGTTCCGCACCGGAGCTGCAAGACAATGCAGCTTTGGCAGCACTGCACCGGGTGTATTCCGCTCTGCAAGGCAAGCCGAGGGAAGAGCATGTTACTGTGGCGGTCGTGAGCACAGAATCGGTAGCCGGCTCCTCACAGGCACTAGATGAAAGCCCTATGCAAGTGGATCTCAGCTTGGTGCGGCAGGAACCGTTAGACGACGACCCCGACGACCCACCCGAGGTTGACGCCGAACCTCGCCCGGGAAGTAGCGCCTCTAGCGTGTCCTTGCGGGATGTCCTTGTGTGGCCTCACAGTCCCAAGCGCAAGGGCAAGCGGAAGATGGAACGTATGCCCTACGTCACCACGTCCAAGAGATGGCGCGAGATGCAGGAAGAGAAAGATAGGAAGAAGAAGGAGGAGGAGGCCGAGAAGGAGGCGCGAAAGGAGGCGCGCATTGCTAAGAAGGCTCTCCAGGACGCCGAGAAGGCTGCTAAAGAAGCTGCCGCTGCAGCCAGGCGTCTACAGGCTGCGCCAGAACGGCGCAGGACTCGCCAAACCAAGTAATTTCTAGGGTGGCCATCAATGGGCACAAGGGTGGCCATCAATGGGCAAGGTGTGGCCATCAATGGGCAAAATGAACTGTTTCTTTACTAATTTTTTTATCTATGAATAAACTTTAATTTGACGTTTTCGCACGTGGTGGTATTTTCTTTGAACCTTCTAATACACTCCTGATTTTTCTGGTGTAGATGTGACGTATGGCTGCGGCTTGGTGGAGGAAAAAGCAAGGGCGTGCGCTTAAAGTGGCCATCATAGGGCACCTTACCCCAATTAGGGGTGCTGTGTGGGCAAGATATTTCCGCTAAGTTTTCCTCTCCCTCCACCCATCCACCGTGGCTGACGCGAGACCGTCGCTGACAATTTCCCCAATTTCCCTGACAAGCACCTCACGAGCACGGTCTGCAGATTTTTTGGCTGAGCGATAGCGAAGCCTATTACTCCAGTGATGATCAAAAAGTTTCGCATCTGTCTGTCTGTGTGTCTGTGTGTTTGACTGTGCGCACGATAACTTGAGAACGAATAAAGCATTCCGGTAAAGCTGAAATGCAGAAGAATGCGGGGAACAAGAAAACGGAAGTCACCATCTTAGAGCATAGCAATTTCCGTTGTTTTGTTCACCGCCTTCTTCTGCATTTCAGCTTTACCGGAATGCTTTATTGAGCTACCAAACTGGGATTTTCAGGGTCGTTTTGTGTCATAAAAAGACAGATCGAGTTCGAAGAAGAGCATTCTAGCTCGAAAATAAAGCATTCCGGTAAAGCTGAAATGCAGAAGAATGCGGGGAAGAAGAAAACGGAAATCGCTATGCTTTAGCATGGTGACTTCCGTTTTCTTGTTCCTCGCATTCTTCTGCATTTGAGCTTTTCCGGAATGCTTTATTGGATTTAAAAAATCATTAGGGTCACAGGGAGTTTTTGACGAAAATGAGTGAAAACATGTACAACCCTGCATGCTTAGTCGAAGAGACGGAAAGTTGGCGGGCCGGAGGCCCTATGTTTACATTGTTGCGCTACCCGACTCGGGTGTCAGCGCTGCAGGCCTAGGTAGATGTATGCCAGGTGCGTCGCAGCGCAACAGTGTTTCGTGAGATATCGCGAAGCCTGTTACGCGAGACGTGGTCTGGCGTACATCTACTACCTTGTCTGTAAGCGGAGTGACTATTTACACCACTGTGGTGGAAATAGGATATGGAGCAAAATTTACACCGTGGTGCGAATAACAAGGTAGATGTACGCCAGACCACGTCTCGCGTAACAGGCTTTGTGATATCTCACGAAACACTGTTACGCTGCGACGCGCCTGGCGCACGTATAGCTAGGCCTGCGGCGCTGACACCCGAGGCGAGTCAATGGGAGGGTAAACGGAAACAGGGCCTTTCGGCACCAAAATTTGACACACTAACAGCATTTGTCGGGAAATAATTACTCTCAATTAGGGGCAGGAAACAACTTGTGTTCGATGAAGGTGTTCATTAAAAGCTCGAATTTTGACAGAGTGTTGTGCAAAAATCAACGTTTTAGTGACACTAGATAATCTAGGGAACCTTAAGCCCAAACGAGGGTGTGGTACGAACACTAATGTGTGGTTTAAGTACTACTCCATTTACAATCCTGTGACATGAAGCCTTTTTTCCGATTTAATAGCCCATTTTGTCTTTTGCACGTTGTTTTCGCCAAGAAATGCCCCGCAGCACCGAAACGGTACAAGATAGAGCAAAACGGACGAAATTTTCTCTTTTCACGAGTTACCCCTTAGAAGCC
>NW_026267521.1:144588-146653 GCF_000697945.3 Frankliniella occidentalis | reverse complement strand
TGGAACCCGTCGATTTTGATTTTTTAAAAATCCAATTTTGGAGATAGGATGCTCATCTCCGAACTCGTTCTGTGTTTTTATAACACAAAACGACCCTGAAAATCCCAGGTCGCTAGCTGAACTCGTTTTCGAGTTATCGTGCGGACAGACAGACGTGCAGACAGACAGACAGACGAAGTTTTTTTCGACCAGATGGAGTAATAGGCTTTGCTAATCGCTCAGCCAAAAAAGACAAAACTTTCGGGCGAAAGCAATAGGCACCCCTAATCGGGGGCCTAAGAAAGAGCACATGTAAGTCGGTTAGGCGAGCCTATTTTAAAGCGTTAGAAATTCAGTGCGCACTATGAACTTACTTTTTCTTTCTACCATTTCAACATGTCGAAGTTTTTAGGTTTTACCGACCCAACAGCTAGGTCAATATACATCTGCACTTCGTCCCTAGGTGTCTCGGGGGTAGGGGTGTCAAGCAGCTCCGCGTACTTGTCTGCTTCCGAGTCTGATGACTCGGCCGTAGTTCTGGCCCGCTTAGGAGGGGAAGGAGTTGAAAGGGGTGCCGATTACAGACCCGCAACGAGAGAGCTACGCGAGCAAGGCGCTAGAGCCGCGCGCTGCGAGCTATTTTGCTCGTGGCTTCTGTGCGCGTCGGCGATGCGACGGCGAACAGGGGAACCTGCATGCTGCAGCAATGGGCCCGGGTCTGTGAGCAAATTTGCTCGCACGAGCAGGGGGGCCTCCGAAAAGCTAGGCTGTCTCCGCCAAGGAGGCGTGCGGCCCTACGAGCAAAATAGCTCGCAGCGCGCGGCTCCAGCGCGTTGCTCGCGTAGCTCACTCGTTGCGGGTCTCTAGTGCCAAAGCAGATGCACGCCCCTCCAGGATCTCCGCCTGCTCCGCGCCAGTGCATGGGCCTTGACCTGTGCAACTAAACGGTTATGTTAATCATATAAATGGCAGGTAAAGATTAGAGAAATATTAGCTTTTTAACAAACATACCTCGTTTATCTCTTCCACCGTCATAAGAGTTTGAAGGCTCTTAAATTGTGGTGTGAAGAACACGCCCAATTTGTGCCGAATGGTGATGTTAGGAGCAAACTTTTCGCGCAATAAAGCACTCCGGTAAAGCTGAAATGCAGAAGAATGCGAGGAACAATAACGGAAGTCACCATGTTAATGCATAGCGATTTCCGTTTTCTTCTTCCCCGCATTCTTCTGCATTTCAGCTTCACCGGAATGCCTTATTGACGTGCCATCAGTTGACGCAAAATTGCAATTTCGGCGGAATCGCCCCGCTTTGGCGAGTTGGCATTCTGTCTGTAGTGCCTTGAACTGAGGAATGACATGTTGTATAGTAGGGTACTTCTCAGCCTCAAATGCCTTAACAGCTTTTTCGAAAAAAGTCAAAAGAGAGATCATGTCACTCATAATTTGCTTGTCCCCCTCCGACAGCACCATGTCAGTTTTATTTCGCTCTCTCAGGATATCATTGACCTGTAGAAAACAAATTCGACAAAGTGAGTATAAAAAAGGGGCACCCAGAGAACGATTTATACTTTACATTATGTATGCGTAAAGGCTTATTACCTGAACTAGCTATATGTACGCCAGACCACGTCTCGCGTAAAAGGCTTCGCGATATCTCACAAAACACTGTTACGCGGCGACGCGCCTGGCACACATATAGCTCGGCCTGCGGCGCTGACACCCGAGACGAGCAAATGGGACGGTATAGGGGAACAGGGCCTTCCGGGCCCAAAATTTGACACACATGACGAACCATTTGTCGGGGCTTTTTTACTCTAAAATTTGGGACATGAAACTTGTGCTGTTCGGTAACGGTTTTCATTAAAAGTTCGAGTTTTGAGAGAGTGTCCCTGATGAGCCGACGGACAGAGCTCACGGACAGCGGCTGCGGACTACATGAGGACAATTTGAGGACATGTCCACTGGTATGTCCATGAGTTGTCCGTGGCCCCAGTGCGTGGATTGAAACGTCCGTGGACTTGTCCGCAGCCGTCCGCAGTCACCCGAGATCCTATCCGTGTCCGCCATAGTCCGCAAAACTGTCCAC
>NW_026267521.1:143159-144538 GCF_000697945.3 Frankliniella occidentalis | reverse complement strand
GTCATTGCTTGTTTACCGACGCAACGTGACAAATACTAAAGCCGCAACCAACTTCAACTACAGTAATGTTGTATCAACTACTAGTGACACTTGTTTCAACAAAACCATATGGTTGAGATAACGTTGAGAACCCCCAGTTTTGCATTAATGATATAGTTATGACAACAGTATACAGTTGACTGAACCATCACATGGTTCGGAGGCTCTCAACCATAACTTCATGGTTGAGACAACTTTTCGTTTTTCTAGGTGAAGGTGGTGGAGTCATCTTGGATATGCGGCATACATTGGAGGACCTTCGTAGCTTTACCTTCGAGAGCATTTAGCAACGGGTTTGGTTTTCATCCACTTCCGAACGGGTTGAGCAGGAGCAGGAGTAGACGAAGAAGCCCTGGACGTCGACGGCTGGCATAGACGGTTTGTTGAAGATCGGCACACGCAGGCTCTCAATGTAACCCGCAAGTCGGAGAAGCGGCGATGAGCTGGTCCTCTACGAATGACTGCACTTGACGATTCAGTGGGTTTTCATTCAGTTGTTCGGTGGATAAACGATGCAGCATTTCGGACCACCCGCGATCATCGTTGCCAAGCTGACCATCATCACTGCCGCCGTCATCGTCGTCATCCTCGTGACCAGTGCCAGGTGGAGGCGGCTGCCAGTTATGGACTGCCAAACTACTGCCAAAAACGGGACCTTGACGAGCGCCTCGTCCGGAACCTTGACCAAACCTTGGCGCAAAGAGCCTTTGGCCGAAGAGTGGCTGGAGCCCTTGACCCGAAGGTCTTTGGCCGCCGAACCCGCTTGGCCCTTGGAGTTGATCGCCCTTGTTCGGCCCTTGTCCCGAACCTTGGCTACGTACTTGTCGCCGTTCGGACATATTGCCCTTTGAAATAAACTGGTGACGACACTCAAGCTTGCCTTGCTCTTGGAAGGACTGGACGTGGACGGAACTGACGGGGACTGATACCGGTAGACTGGACTGACGTCGATCGGTCGGGGGAAGACCAAACGGCGTCGCGATTTTACTGGTAGAACTTCGCTATTGGCCGAGCGGCGTCCCCCTCCACTACGGGAAGATGGTGGGGCACGCCGCTCGGCGAAGCACGGGCCCTTTTGTTCTTCCGTGGAGTCTTCTCCGCGCTCACGCCGAATGGTCTATACTCCCCTTTGTTTTGGGGGAACTAAAAGAGGATTTGGAACTTCCGCAAATCCCTCTGAAATCTTTTTTTTCTGTAATCCCTCTGAGCCTGCCCCGTGACACGCCGTTTCAAGGCGAAATGAGAAAATGGTGAAGAAAGCTTCCTAGGTCATTTTTATTATGTCAGGCGTGCTGACATGGCCGGGAAGTACCCTACATATGTACAACATGTATGCATAG
>NW_026267521.1:140734-141974 GCF_000697945.3 Frankliniella occidentalis | reverse complement strand
GAGCTAGAATGCTCATCTTCGAATTCGATCTGTCTTTTTCTGATACAAAACGACCCTAAAATTCCCAGATCGGCATCTCAATTTATTCTGTAGTTATCGTGCGGACGCGGACAGACAGACACGCAAACAAACTCACAAACAGAATAAAACTTTTCGGGTCAGTGGAGTAATGGGCTTCGCTAATCGCTCAGCCAATTATCTTACTATCCCTAGTCAAGGCGGGGTGCAATAGGGTATTCCAGGCTATCCAAAACGGAAGTAGGAAAAGAACAAACTCACTGACTTTTCTGTTTCCGTGATGACTCTGATTGGTTGAGCTGATCACGTGTCCCGGCGGCGTTTCAGGTATGAAAAACTGTCAGGTCAGTTTCGAGCTCGCCTCCATATTTGAGAGGTTAGAATCGGACCAAACTACCATGGTAATGTCTCATACTAAGCAGGCGGAAACAGATCAATCGGTGAGTTTGTTCTTTTTCACTTCCGTTCTAGATAGCCTGGAACACCCTATTTTGTGTCCTCAAAAAATGATCTGAGAAGGTGAAGGTGGGAGAGCCAACGCGTGTCCACTTCCAGCCTCAGGGTTCCACCCTTCACTTTGGCATTGAGACCACGTGACTTCATGTATCCCACGTCGTCTTTTTACTACCCAAAGAAAGAAAAAATCAAAAATTAAAATATTCTATATGTTTTGTAAACCTACGTATTAAACTACTAACCTGCAGGATACGACAGAGGGCCAACACAATAGCCTTCAGATGGTATTTAAGAAAGGACTGTAGAGGAGTATCCCTGGCCTTCGGTGCTGTGAGAGCCGCAATTTCTTCATAGTCGTCCCCAATAAACGAATGGTCATGTTTCCTCCCGATAGCTTCAATGGCCGACACCAGAATATCAGTCTGAGCGAAATCGGTGGCGATTAAGCCCCGCAGCTCATCGCCATGGCCAATCGCAGTCAAGCATTCTTGTACCTGTAACATAGACAGCATGAATAGACCGTTCCGACAGTGCGCTGTTTGAGAAGAAATGAAGAAGTCGGGACCCGAACCAGTACCTGAAGTGCGCTTGTTTCTGTCATTTGACAGTGCAGTTCAACTTGAATGACCTCGTTTAAATCTCTAGTACTTGTCAATTCTAGTTTTCACTGACTTAAGTCATTATTTTAGAACTGTTTCCGGTGGTAATTTAATTAATTCTCCTTTAAACGGGCACTGCCGGAACCATCTATTAAATTGATCGGGCG
>NW_026267521.1:133344-134479 GCF_000697945.3 Frankliniella occidentalis | reverse complement strand
ATTTTATGAATTATTGTTTTAAAATTTAAAAAATCGGTATTTTGGAAAATCCCGGTTTGTTTTTCAATAACGGTTAACTTAAGAACACCTGTTCGTTTAAAGTTCCAAGTTTACTACGGTTAACCTATATTTCGGTGAAAAATCGGTATATATCGTCACCGAAAACCAGTCCGAAAAAAACGAAACCGAACAACCCTACCTGCCGTGCTCAGAGTTAATTCAATCAGTATGAACAAAACATAGTTGTACCTAGCTTAGTTTCCTATTTAAACCAATCGATTTTGGTTCATAATATCACAGAGCGTTTTCAGTCTCAGCTTTCTAAAGTACTAGTTGATAACCTGGCCTTGTCAGTGCGTCCGCGCAAATGCCTGGGCGCCGCTGTGGACCAGCAGAGTGCGCTGAGTCTCTGTGGGCTTTCCGGAGGTGCCAACACGGTCGGTGATCGCTGCGGCCGGGCTAGAGATTCCGGCTGGAGTCAGGGTCGATCCGTCAGCCCTCCGAGTGCTTGACGGCCACGTCCTGGTAGAGGTAGACAGCGGTTGGCGGCTCGCTTGCACTAGGCGGGCGACAAGTCCAAGTCCTGGAACGGACGAGCAGGCACAGTGTTAGCCTCGCGGGGTCTTGAGAGGCACTATCGCCGGCCCACAGTTTTCGTGAGGTGCAGATTAGACTCACTTGTCTCCTGGCGGGCTGTTATCGACGGCGTGGAGGACAAGGGCACGTGTGGCGGCGTTGTGGGGAGAGTGCTGCCAACAGTGGCCTGGTAGTCGTGGAAGGGGTTCACGAGACTGGAGATGAAGGCGAGGCGGAACACGACGACAGGGAAGAGGGCGATCACCAGCAGGGCCACGACCGATAGGAAGATCAGGAGTCGGAGGCGATTGGTGTTGACCGGATTGGGCTCCGTGGGGACGACGACCTTGATGGTGGTCGGCGCTGCTTGGTCGAAGATCTGCTTCTGCTGGAGGAGTATCGTGCTGTTAAATCCCTGCAAAGCTATGCTCTGCAGAATTGCGAAGGATTTAGATCCTTACAACGAAGCATTTACCGAGGGGCAAATCACTTGCGAAAAAGTTCGTACACCTTTTTGCGAAATACACTCGTGAGCAAAATTAAAGCGCCACTTTTTTGA
>NW_026267521.1:131049-133294 GCF_000697945.3 Frankliniella occidentalis | reverse complement strand
CGATCACGTTTTGGCAATTCTGCGAGGGTTCCCATGGATTTTTTGCGTGAAATGCCTTCAGTCTTGTCCAGGATGACATTACGAACAAACCCAGACACTGGCGCACCCTTCCGAACCCCCCAGGGCCCGTCAAGGGGCCTAACTGCACCAAGCGTTAAAAAGTGCCGTAAATTTGATGAAAAAAAAGTTTTTGGGTTCCGTTTTCGGCTGTTTTGAATGGCAGGGGCGTTTATCTGTCAATCTGATTATTGTCACGAAAAATTTGACTCAGAAACATGCGTCTTAGGGGCGGATCCAGAAAGTGGGGTTGAGGGGTGGTAGCTATCGGTGGGCTTGGGGTGGTTGGAGGGGGTGAAAATCACTGCTAGCCGGTAGGGGACATTAAAACATTGAGCCCACGTCACACGGCGACCACAGGCACTCAATTTTACCCAAGGGGCCGTCTTTAAATGATCAAATCATGATTCGTCAATTAAGGGGTGGTTAGAAAGGGTTGAAAGTTCGCAATGGCGGTCTTTTGACACGGCATTATGTCGGCTATACCTAGGAGAGTACTCCCCTAAATTTTCAGCCGGATCCGACCCCCAATCGGTCAGGGTAGCGTCACAAAGCAACCTCTGTTTCCTAACCACACTGCGAAGTGGGGTGTCGCGATGCGTTAGGCTCCACAGCTCGCGAACCGTTCGAGATCAAGGTTTGCGCTTTTAGGGGTCTGATGCCAACATATGAGCCTATCTTCCTGCCAAACGGCAACCTCCTTCCTAATCACACTTCGAAATTACGCCCTGTCAAAAAAGTGGCGCTTTAATTTTGCTCACGAGTGTAGTCCGAAATAAAGGCGAAATAGAGCGATGTAATGACGAAATAGACGAGAAATGGTGAAATAGTCGTGAAATACCCCTGCAATACTCCGAAATATCGCGAAATAGCCTGAAATAATCCGAAATAGGCGGCCAATAGCCGAAATGGTAGGAGAACTACCACGAAATAGTCCGTACGCTACAAACCCTAGTAATTTCCCCCTCGGCATTTACCTAGCAGCTCAATAAAGAATTCCGGTAAAGCTGAAATGCAGAAGAATGCGGCGAACAAGGAAACGAAGGTCACCAAGCCTGAAGAGTGATTTTCATTTGCTGTTCACCTCATTCCTCTCGTCTTAAGCTTTACCGAATGCCTCTTGCGAAGCACTGCCAGGAATGCTTTAACCGCTTTGATGCTGTAAAACATCGCTTCGTAATTGCAAAGTAGACGCAACGTAGTTACAAAGTAAATCCTTCGCAGTTCCGCTTTGGAGGAATTTTAGAGTGCAGTCGTACCTAACAATAGGGGACTTCACCTGACGAAAACCGGATTCGAAGAAGACCAACAGTTTCTCCCGAACCCTTTCCCCCTTGGCTATGATTAGTCGACGCTGTTATAGTTCTCGGACCGGACACGGGTTGACCGCTCTTGCAGCCAGTTCAAGAAGTTCGTCGACGTCAGCCAACCAGTGCAAGGGAGAAAAGAGTTCAGGAAGGAACTTCTGTTTTTTCTTTGGATCCAGTGTGCACCCCGAAAACAGTTGCGTTGCTTCAATGGAAAAAGCATGATTTTTTTTCTCGCAATGGAATCTCATTGGCTTAAGGGAAAAATTCCCATAGGGAAGTGGGAATACGTCACTTAAAGTTGCGGAAAATTCTATCATATTTTCCATTGGTTGTTTATATTAATCTCAGGGATTATCCGTTAATTTACCACAACCATTTTCTGGGTGCGCATCAGCGTCAAGTGAATACCCTATTGTCAACTCGTGCCGATGCGCTGGTAATCCAAATCGACCCCAGTCACTTACAAACAGTACCCTTACCGATTGCTCCATGGCTGATCGGTGTGTGTATGTATGTGTTGACCGACGAACTACCGCAGCTGACTGGGAGGCTGTTCTCCACACGTCGCTCGCTCGTCACTGGCTGCTTTCTCCGAGGGCCTCTTCCCTTATAGTCCTATAAGATCCCGCTTCTTGCGGAGATTCAGCGAACAGCGACAGCCGCGCACGCCCTGCCCCACCAGTCGCGGGCGAAGAAACTTGGTATCGAACGATATCTTACAGATTAAGGGCGTCTACGCTTGGGGGCGATAACCGCCGCACGTGCGGAGCATACAGACGACTTCCCACAGACGAAGTGAGTAAAAAAGTATATAATTTCCTCGAAATCGTTGACCGCCCTCTCACGTTTATTTAACCTTTGTCCTTACTGATGATTTT
>NW_026267521.1:118700-123414 GCF_000697945.3 Frankliniella occidentalis | reverse complement strand
AACTGCGCTGGTTCTTTTTTGTATTTTTCTGAAGCAAAGCAGAAGGGTGGGGTGTAGTCACGGTGTTGCCCCGTTACAGTCTTTTGTAATGTGAAAGGAGCAAATCTCTAGGGCCGCAGGCCCACCACCGGAAGTTAGTTCACTCAAATATGCAAAGTGAATTACCGGTCACATTATTTATTTGGTCATGTTCTTCAGTAAATCGCGAGACTGAAATGGCGGGGCCGCAGGCCAAGCAGGCCCGGCCCCTGCCGAACGGAGTTGCCGGCGCAGCGAAGTGGAGCTGGCAAATGCGTTTGGTGGAAGGGCGGGCCTGCTTGTTTCCCTGACAGTGGGTACCGTGGCCCCTCTGGCCACGCGCCCGTCTGAACGATGAGCAATGTGCTTTAAGCCTTGGGATCGCCTTCCCTACTCCAAAAACTCTAAAAAGATGATAATTCTGTCTAGACACCTTGAGTGGCCCGCACGGCGCGCCGACCACGTGGACGCAGCTCTGTGAGCACATGGTTCGCGTTGCAGCTCAGCCACTGGCGGCCGCCGGCCGGCCTGCGCGTCGGTGTGTTGGCGCGCTGTCGAGAATATCAATGCAAAGCCTGACCTTTACCAGGTTTCTGATTCGCTCCTATACAAATCGTATTTCTAGCGAGCCTCGTGATGACATGAGTCCTGGAAATGGTAGGAGGAGAATAGTACGAAACAGTTTGTACGCTACAATCTCAACAAGTCCGCAGAGGACGAGAGAAGTTTGTTAGCCGTGCATGACTGCAGTGGAAGTAATAGAACTGCATTGTTATTGTAAATAATTGTGCGGTAATGAAAGAAAATAAATCTGTTGTTTAGTTGCTTAACTTTTCGTCTCATTTGTAACCACCAATACCATCATTGGCCTACCAGTTTAACCAAACATTTGCAAACTCACCCGCATGTGTCTCGTAAAAGTTTACAAAGAAGTCTTCTGAAAATACCAAACTTTTCCCGTAAAATTACCAGACTTTTCATGTCTGCAGTTTACCATACTACACTTGTAAAATTTTTTTCTAGCGTTGACTTGGAAAATGTTTACAACATATTACTTGTAACAAAATTAACCAAATCTTGTAAAATTACAAGATGTTGTAATTTTACCATAAAACACTTTGCAATTAGCATTCCAAGACTTTTTATTGTGAAACCTTCATCGCCTTTTTTTAAAGTGCACTGCCCCAGACAACCCCAGACGTTCATGTTACACACTGCCCCGGGGTACACAGCCTATTCTGTGGCCTCGTAGATCGAGAACCCTTGAGGTTGTGTGTGAGTGTTGTGTGTGACAACGACCATTTTACAAGTGCTAAGGTGTCTACTTCGATAGAAAAGCATTAGTTCGGGGTCTACTAGACCAGGAGCTCCTTGGGGAACACAAGCTCTTTGGCATCACTCGAAGGACCGGATCCAGTCAAAGAGATTTGGCTTTGGTGGGCAGCAAAGGCGGCCCTTTCTTGCCCTTACCCTACGTTTCAAAGCAGGGCTGGAAAATCGAAATTAAATTATTGGTTTTACTCTTTTTTGTTCGGAACAAAACGTTTCACTCTTTCGGTTTCGTTTCGTTCGGAACGAAACAAAACCGACAAGCTTTCCAATAGTTCCATTCGGAACGGAACTAAACTAAAAGAACAAAACTTTCATTCGGAATAATTCTTTTAGTGACTATGAATTCGTTCTTTCTGAACCACGTTACGGAAGAACAAAAGGTTTCGCTCCCCGGCTGATCTCCGTTAGTTGTACGTAACGTATGGCGAGCGGCTGTCTGCCGGGCGGCCGCTTGCGCCTGGCTGGTCCAGCTCTCCACTGTGCACAGCAGCTTAGGAGAGGGGGGAGGGGGGGGGCGGAATCACCGCTTTATATAGCAAAACAGACAGGTTAACCAACTCGATGACAAATATTATAATATCATGTGGGTTTTTTCAAAATTATTTTTACGTGTCGAGATTGATTTCAAGCATTAGAAGTAAAAATACAATGTAAAATTATTTAAATAATTTTTTTTAACCAACATGAGAAAATGACGGTTGGTATGAGTGATGAGTGCGTCCGGGTCGTGTTTTGGAGACGTCGGCTGGTCCACTCAGTCCGTCTCATCGTGCATCGAGCGCATCGAGCATTGTCTGTCAGTCAATATGAGTGAAGGTGGGCGCCCAAAGTTGGATTTTATCCACCAGTACTTCCGATTTGTGAAAGAAGACAACAAGTCGTATTGCACGGTAGATGGCTGCACGAAATGGATAACGGTGAGTACTTTCTATTGTTTATGTTGTACACCTCGTCGAGTGCCCGTCTCCGGCCGGCGACGGCCCCGCTGGTCCCGGTCCCGGTCCAGGGCCCGTCCGGCGTCGGCCCCGGCCGGCGTCGGCGTCGGCCCCGGCCCTGCCGGCGTCGGACCCGGCCGGTCCCGGCCCGGCCCACGTCGACCCCCGTCGGCTCCGGTCCCGGCTCGGCCGCGTTGGCCCGGGGCAGCGATGGCCTAGGCCGGGACCGGGCGTCTCAAAGGCGGGCGACGAAATGTGTCTCGAATGTTTAGTCGCTTTTGTGTCATTTGTGTGTTTCTTTTCTAGGGAAATTCTGCGGGTAACTTGGAAAGGCACCTGTAGAACGCCCATTCCGAGACTGCTGGCAGTGTTGTTGCAAAAAAGCGAAGTGACCTGAGGGTGGCCAAGGAGAGGGCCTCTCACTCAAGGGACGGCAGCAGCTCTAGCTCCAGTTCGTCGCCCCCCACGCCGAAGAGGCGCAGATTGGGTGACGGAACCATCAATATCCGCATGGACTGGGAAACGTTAGTGCGCGCGGGGGTCACCTTGTGCTCCGTCAACGGCCGTCCTCTGTCCATTGTTGAGGTAGGTCAAGTTGGGTTGCCTTCACCCAGGCGCAGTGTCGCGTCACATTAGTTGCCTACGTTCCAGACGTCCTGGGGAGGCAGTTAGTCTACAGCGGTAGCACGCCGGGGGGGGGGGGCTACATTGCAACCCGTTCAAGCTGGACATTTTAATAAAACTGTTAGTACTATATTAATGCAATTTGCTCTTTTGCAGGACTCTGGGATGCGCATGCTCCTGGATCCCATCATTTCTGCCCTCAACAAGGCCGACCCTGGGCCGGGCCTTGATTTAAACTTGAACCGTCACAACATGCCAAAGTACATCCAGGAGGAAGCAGCACGCATCCGGGAGACCATCAAGAAGGAGGTGGCAGGGAAGATGGTGTGCCTCAAGATCGACACGGCGTCGCGGCTGGATCGCAGAGTGCGG
This sequence comes from Frankliniella occidentalis, assembly GCF_000697945.3. NCBI lineage: Eukaryota > Metazoa > Arthropoda > Insecta > Thysanoptera > Thripidae > Frankliniella > Frankliniella occidentalis. Next base: position 120,133 of record NW_026267521.1, on the reverse strand, counting down.
AGCATCAACATCCAGTACGCGCACGGGGGCCGGCTTGTGCTGCGCCACATGGGTATGATCGAGACCGAGGGAAGCCACACCTCCGACTACCTGCGGGACCTGGTGCTGTCCACCCTCGAGCAGTACGGCATCGGGCCCGCCAACATCTACACCGGCACATGCGACAACGGGGCCAACGTTAAAAAGGCCATCAGCTTGCTGTCGGAGTTGTCGCGGCAAGACACCGCCATGCCGGAGTGCCAGCACCACTGCTTCACCCTACCGACCGGGGCAGAGCTGGACAACGACGACGACGACGATGGGGATAGAGTACCCACTGACGCTGCATCACCAACGCCCACGAAAGTATTGTTAGATTTCCTCACGAGCCCAATTCTGTAGTAGATGCCTGCGTGACACTACGTCTCACGACTTGCCGCTCACTGTTTTCGTTTTTCCAGTGCTGATGTCGCGCTTGGCGAGGAGGCCCTGCTTTTCGCTGCGGAGGAGGACGGAGGAGGACAATCTTTTACAGAAATTTTGTTGTAATATTACAGAACATTACATCATTACAGAAATGCTATTGTAAAATTAATAGTATCTGTAAAATTACAAAATTTAGGTGTTTTTCGCAAAAAACCCTATAGGAAATTTTCAAGCTTTTGTAAAAATCCCCACGTGTTCTGGTAATTTAACAGCTATTGGTAAAATTACGGATATCTGTAATGTAGTTTTGCAGAAACTTTCTTTAATTTTCCTAGCACATAAAAATACAGTTAAAATTGTTAACAAATTTCGTTCAATGTTGAACACTAACGTATTCAGACAGCATACAGTAAAAGAACCCCGACAGAATAGTTAGTAAATAACCATTTTCAGAAGAGAGGGCAGTTAACCGTTCGGAAAGTCCCCGGGCAGTAGGAAGCAAGAGATCGAGTATAGACGGGCTACCCACACGGAGCGCGTCGTTTCGCAATGGGCAAAGCATCGGGCTCTCAACCACAAGGTCTGGGGTTCGATCCCACCCAGAGGTTGAGCACTTTTGCCTCTTTTAACCGTCAGCAGTTGTGACTATGAAGTAGTGAAAAGTCGTCGAAAATATTTTTTCCTCTTGCTGTTATCGTATGTATTACCCCCCAAAAATGTAAAAAAAAATTACAGGAAAGGTATATGCTTAGATTTTACAGAAATGTTTAGAAATATGTTTACATAAATGTTACAGAGTTTTCTTTAACAGTGTTCTGTAAATTTACAAACTTTAGTTATTTTACCAGGGCACACCTTGGCAACTAGTATTCCAAGTTAGTTTTTACGTAAAATCCCCCCCGACTTTTTATTAGTGTGCCAAAAAGCAGTCAAAAGAATGTGGTCCAAATTAACTTGCATAGTCCATCCCGTACAGAAAAATTCGGATTAAAGATGGCTCTAGGAAGGCAACGCCATAGCCACTCTTA
>NW_026267521.1:112233-118371 GCF_000697945.3 Frankliniella occidentalis | reverse complement strand
GACCTCTGGGGCGATGTTTCGGTGTATGCGACCTGGTGGGAGTCGAACCTCCGAGTGTGCGCTCCGCGCTCCGGTACGGTATCCACTTGGCCAGAGCGATCCGTTGTAAGACCCTACAATGTACACCAACGACAAGCCACTCGCGACGCTGCATTCGATTCTCAGAGGTAGCGATTGCAGAGGTAGCGCGCTCTGCCGTCCCCCCTCCAGGCGCCTCGGTGGCGCAGTGGTCTCTGTGCCTGGCGGCTGGATAGTAAGCGGAGCAGGTTCGATCCCGGTCGGCGCCCAACCAGTTATTCCTTGCACGGCGTCTTCTGACACCGTTCAAACTTAACAGGAAGCGAGGCAATAGACTGTAGATACATTAGAGGCTACTGGAAAGGGAGACCACACTTGATTTAATTTTATCCGTAGATGGAGATTTGCCGATATGTGCGCTGAGACCCTGTTTGTTCGCAACACGGTAAAAACAAGCCCTGGGTTTCCCAGGAGTTTTTCTCATTTTCCAGGGGAATTAGAAGCATCCCAGGGAACGCTAGGGAAACCAAGGAGACGTCCTGGGTTTCCCAGGATCTTCCTGGGTTTTCCAGTAGGTCTCCGGGGAATACCAGGGAACCCCTGGGGAACCAATTGTCCTGGGAATCCCAGGGCACGGTTTTACCGTGAACGGATCGCTCTGGCCAAGTGGATACCGTACCGGAGCGCGGAACACAACAGTCGGTGATTCGACTCCCACCAGGTCCGATTGACCGAAACATCGCCGCACAGGTCGATCATCGAGGCCAGCAGCAAGTCGCAGCGATAAGATAAATTTTCAAAATTCTATCACATGGGTACAATTTTTTTTTTGTGGAACCCACAGTGTATTCGCGATGTCTCTGTAGTGTCTAGTGTCTCTGCGGTGGCTCCGCGTTGTCTTCAGGTGTGCTCCACGATTTCTCCATGTTTGCTCCCAGTTGTCTTTGATATGGCTTTGCACTGTCTCCAAAACGGATCTAAAAGTGTCTCTGATAACGCCTATGTTTGGCTCCAAGGCGGCACCGGAATGTCTATTTTATGCCTTAAGTTTCCTATTGCGGAGCCATTCGCGAAGGGTCCGCCTCGGATATACCCAAGCTGGGCAGTGGTCCCTCCGAGCCTCCGCGATGTGTTGAAAATGGCTACGGTGGAGCCTTCCTAAAGCTACTTTTTTCTGTTCGGGCATATTAGACCATTTGACGGTACAAATTTTTATGTCAAGTAAACAGAAAATGATACCACGACGACGTGTAACAAGGTCTAAAATATTTGTCATAATTACATAAACCCGCAACAGTGACAAAATTTTTCATCCATTTAGTTTGTACGTCGGTTACAATTACAAAACTTTGTCAGAACATTAACAATTTTTGATTCTGCATCCAGGGTACAAAATTTTGTTTCAAAATTGATACTGGAACTTGTAATTTTTTTAAAGTGCAGCTTGCAAAGACTTTCTTTGCAACATAAACTGATTCTTTGCAATACGAAGCTCTCAAGTTCTTTGCAACGCTGCAAAGGGTATAGGTACAGTGGACTCTCGATAAGTGTCGCGTGCGGGAGAGATAGCTATAGAAAAAAAACGGTTCATGCAGACTGACTACCGGCTCCGGCGGCTCGCCCGACTCACCTGCCGGAGGAGTGGGGAGAGCGGAGCACGGCAGCAGCCAACGCACAGTACCCTCGATAACTGTCGCGGCGGCTTTTATAAAGAGTTCACTGCAGCAAGCATTTTACATAGTATACCACTCGTTAGAGCAAAGGGCGAAATAAAAAGAAGTAGTTAGTCATTAATAATTTATCTGTGACGTGTTCAAATGTTCAAATATGTACAACAAAGGTATTAAAACTACTTTATGAACACTTAGACGTATACAATTGCGTTTCTAACACATATTATTTTTTTACAATACCCTTGGCCGTAGAGTCCTCTTTTCAGTATTATAGTCAGTCAATCCTTTTTCCTCCGAAGAGGTCCGCGGAAAAACGGCGGTTTGGTTGAGATCTTTTAGTCGTATTATTGTTTTAAAGTTATTCAGATCAAATAAAATGTCGCCGTCCGTCAGTCAAAGTCTTAGACGGCAGGCATCTCTGGCCATCGGTGGGCGCGGGCGTGTCGAGCGTGTATCCGCCTGGAGAGCAGTCCGGCAGGCGCGCTTGGGGTTGGCAAGACCTCCACGGGGGCAAGGTTATGGCTCACAAACAGACGACCACCAACAACTATCGCGTTGCGAGTGGTTTCCTCACGGGAGGCAGTACTCGGAACTATACTGGAAGATGTGGCGGGTGCAGAAGGGAAGTAAGTGCTAGAGGCAATACTGGAAGTGATGCTTGAACCAGAGCGCACGACAGTGGTAGACGTAAAGCCGACGATGGCCTCTGTCGCAGTGACGTTGTTAGCGTTTTGCGCATTGACACCCTTTAGATTCCCGCTGCTGCGAAAGCGTCCGGATTCGGCATACTGGCGATGGTGTTGGCTTGGCAGGGTGAGGTTCCGGAAGGGATTGAGCTCGCCAGAGGCAACGATGAGGCGTACGATGGCAGCCGGGTACAGAAAGAAAATGAGCAGCACGAGCACGGTGACAAGCATGGCCGTGCGCATCATGTTGGGCTGGAACATCTGTGGACATGAGAGCACATTTTTATCAATATTGGTCAATTTCAGTTTGTGTTGACGATCCCTAGATTGCTTTTGTGAAGCATTGAGCCTCTCTGTTTCGTATAGTAGAATGAGGAGCAAACCGCCACGAAGGCCAATGAGAAGAAACAATTGTGTACCTCTTTGGTCATACGTGTCCTTATAAAGACACAAATTTGTCTATTGAGTAGAGACAAAACATTTTCACCCACTCTATGTACAGCTTGTACCTCTTTATACACATATTTGTTCTTAAAGAAGATGTGGGCATAGGCACATCTCCAAAGTACAAAAAAGTGTCCCTTCCCAGTGAAAGAACAATAATACTGACTCGATGATATCAGAGAAAATAAATATGTTGGCCTGATCACAGTACTCAACAATACGAGACAATCGGTATAAGACGAAACAAGCACACGCAATGCACATTATGTAAAACAAGGACCAGACACAATCGTTAGAGTACACTTGATTTGCTAGTTCCGTGCCGTTTCCGCAAACTCACCATGTTCGAAAGACGGGTTTGTTCGCCTATCGTTCCGCCGTGAATCAGATCTACAGCTGCTGCTGCTTGGCGAGCTCACTCCTGCTCGTCCGCTGCTTTCTGGCGGTCTGGTGGCTCTAGCCGAGACTCCCGCCCATTTAGCTATCCCACCTGTGGCACCACTATCACCTGACGTAGCGCACCTGTTATCTGAGCCGGCATAGTGATGGAGCACGATCACGTGAAGTATCGCTGACCATCAGCAGGCGCGGAAACGCGTGGATTCGGTTCTTACTGGCGATTTCTAGCTGTCTGCTATATGTCCTACTGTAGTGTTTTATGTAACGAACTGTTAGGAACCCATTCAAACGATCACAAACAACAAGAAATTTGTTCGGGTTTGATGGAATCCAAACATATTTTCTCATCCATAGTTGCATTTTTTCAGCATATAAACCCGAGAGACGTTTGAAGTGGTTTCTATGAGTAACCTTGGTAACTGTGTGTATTTGTTATAAACATTTGCCGGAACTTCACACGATGAACTTTTTGTTTCGGAATAGGCAACCTAGATTTAAAATGGCCCCCAGATCAGTAGGTTCAACCTACTATGTTGCCAAATGTTAACCGCCTTGCTTTTGATTTCCTTTAAGTCAAGAATCGCACCACCTTGACGTTGTCTTCATAAGGTGTCAAATATTTGTTCCTAGGGGTGCGCGCTAACTACGTGAGGTTTGCCACTGCGCGAGGTCGGTGACTGCGTGAGGTTTGCAACTGCGCGAGGCTAGCAACTGCGCGAAGGTCGGCAACTGCGCTTGGTCTTTAACTGCGCATTTTCTGCAACTACGCGTGGCCAGCAACTGCGTAAGGAGTGCAGCTGGGCGTGGTTTGTAGCTGCGCGAAGTTTGCTACTACGCGAGATCTGCTACTTCGCGGGGTCAACGTGTACCATTTGTAACTGCGCGTCAGTTTTGTCTCCCTTGAAACTGTGCGTGGTCGGCAGCCGCGCAAGTCCTGCAACTGCGCGTGGTCCTCAGCTGCACAAGGTGGATTGCACGTTTGTTTGGGTTACATTATGTTATTTTAGGTTAGGATTCGTTTAGTTAGGTTTCGTTAGGTTGGGTGTCGTTAGGTTAGCGCAGTTGTATCAGTCCTGCTGCGTAAAGAAGAAAGTACTTAATTTTTTTAAAAAATTGTACATTATGTTCTGAGAGTGCCACTGTAAAAGTAAATATCAAGATTTTACGACATTTTCTGGTTAATTTTTTAGTAAAACTCCGTTTTCCACCAATTACGATACATCGTTATGTTACGAATTGCTTTGTACAATCTAAAGGTCTAACTCACGGGCTATTGAATGTGTTTCTTTTGTCAAATTTTATGAATTATGGCCCAAAACTTTCTATTCGTCACGAGTTGTAACCTTACGAAATGTTTCGTAGATCGGCACTATCAAAATATTTTTGTAAATGTTTTTTTACGAAGCATTCCCTAACTTTTTTCGTTCAATCACGAAAACTTTTTTCATTGTTATAATCACTCAGTCCTACTTCGTGCCACAGCTTCACATTTGCCAGATGAGTACTCGACTGTTGGACCGCGCATACGTCAAAGGATATGTGCACCCGTGGCTGCGCGGGCAAATCGTGTACACTGCAGAACTGAAAAAAAACTGTCACTGTCTAGACGGCGGCGTTATCACCGATCGTGTAATACCGGCATCAGCCCCTGAAGAGATGCGGAGGGTGCGAAAACCCCCTCACTCTAACACCTTGAGAGAATTAATGAAAAGTTGGCATACACACGCATGCGCGATCACTTGTTTGCACTAGCAAAATTGTGGTTATTGCAAATTTGTAAACGAAAATTGAAAAACGCGTTTGTTACATTAAACGCAACTCTTGATTGAAGACCCGTTTTTCGACCTTGTTAGACAATCCCAGACGGTTTTTCGGGGGCATTTTATGTCTTGAAGTGCAGCGTTTTGTTTTCTTAACTGTAGACTAATTTTTGGAATTCTAAAAGAGACGTAAAGAGGTCCAAAAATGGTAGTCTCTACAACTAAGCCAAGACAAGAAAGTCAAGAATGCCTCTACTTTGGCCAGCAAAGCGGCCGCAGCGGCCATCCAGTTAGCCCTTGCTCTTCGCCTGCTCTTCGTCTGCTCTTCGCCTGCTCTTCGCCTGCTCTTCGCTTCAGTTGAACCACTTGAGGGCGTGGCCGCAACCGCTACTCAACCGCCGCGGCGTCGGCCCACGCTGGCCAGCACATTCGCGTTCACCAGATACCAGGTGCGATTTAGGGATGGCCCTAGTTCACGGTAAAAAGTTTTTCTTGGATTATTTCTTGAATTTCAAGGATGGGTAATTTATTTCAAGATCGACCCTTGAAATCCCAGAATCTGCCTTGAAACCATCTGCTTCCAAGGAAAAGCCTTAGAACTATCGGTCTAATGTGAAAGAGATTGCCTTGGATTACTAAAAGTAAATTGCAAGGCTCCCCCTTGGAAGCGGATGGCTTCAAGGCAGATTCTGGGATTTTAAGGTTTAATCTTTTGTTCATGCATTCGGACTTGAAATTCAAGGAAAAGCCTTCTTATCCAAGAAAATCTTTTTACCGTGTTTCTGTGAACTTGTGCAGGACACCTTGAGTATAACCTTTTTTTGGCTCACCCTTCTGCCTTTAAAAAAGCATTCAAGCGGGCTTATGCAACCGCTCTCGTATGTGTCGGTCTGTCTGTCTGTCGTCCGTGTAAAAAGGAGATGAGCTAGAGGTCTACTACAAATTTCACGGTACCTAAAGAGTCACTCCTGGACAACGAAACGCCCGGTGCAAATCCTGGCTAGCCCGTTTCAAATTGAACGGATTTTGGCGTGAATAAGGAAAAAGGCCGACTTTTGTGTAATCAGCCTGCCAACTAGGCAACGGCTGTACACGCCTGTATTAAATCTGCCTAGTTGGCAGGCGGATAACACACAAGTCGGACTTTTTCCTTATTCA
>NW_026267521.1:105163-107093 GCF_000697945.3 Frankliniella occidentalis | reverse complement strand
TTTTTCTACATCTTATTGTTCACTATGGCAATTTTTAGCTTATTTTCGTCTAAAAGGCCCTCTAGTGCCCAAACGGTAAGAGATAGAGCAAAACGGACGAAATTTTCGTGCAAAGGATTCTACTTTTACGAGTTACCCCTTAGGAGGACATAAAAGCAAATACTGTTAGGGAGAATTTTTGAGGGTTCTTCATTCTCAAGCTACCCCATAGGAGACCATTTAATATTTTCGGAAATTAATAAATTTATTTTTGGGCCACTTTTGTGAGAGTAGCTTCCTTTAGCGCCCACACAGTGAGAGATAGAGTGCCTCTAAAGCGGGTGCTCAGAGAAAGGAGATCGTGAAAATAACAACCAAACCGTGCGCCGCCGGTAGAGGGACAAGAGCGCGAGACTTCAAAGGTGCTCTGAAAACGTAAACTGCTTATACGTCGCCACCATGCAAGAAAGTCCGTTCTACGACGGTCGCTCAAAGAATGTCCGATTTACAAGCGTCGTTTAGAGAATGTTTGATCCGAGGGGTGAACAACTGAATATATTACAAAGTAATATTGGGAATACGAGTAATACAAAAATTACGAGTATTACAGATAATATCAAAGTATTACAAGTATTATAAGGTATTACAAGGTATTACAAAGAATTACAAGATATATTACAAAGGTATTACGAAGTAGTACAAGGTATTACAGGGTATTACAGCTATTACGAGTAATAGAAGTAATACTTGGTAATACATGGTAATACAAATAATAAAAAGTATTACAACGTAATACAAGGTTATATTGCGTAATATTGCGCAAGTAATATATGGTAATACAAGGTAATACAAAATAATACAAGGTAATACATGGTAATACACGGTAATACAAGGTAATACAAAGAAATACAAGTAATATCAGGTAATACAAAGTAATACAGGACGCCGGGGCAGAGGAATACACGAGATGTTCACCCCTTGGTTTGATCTGCATTAGGCCGGCTGAAGAATATCCAAAGCAACATTTTTGACTGTTTTGAGATATCGATGCCATTTTACGTATCTCGCTAAGTTACATAAAATGGCACCAATATCTCAAAACAGTCAAAAATGTTGCTTCGGATGTTCTCCAGCCGGGCTAATGCAGATCGACCATTCTCCAAACGACGCTTGTAGATCGGATATTCTCTGGGCGACCGTCGTAGAACGGACTTTCTTGCATGGGGGCGACGTATAATTTTTGATTAGTAGGAAAAGAGGCTGCGCTCTCGTTCAGCGAACAATTCTGATTGGCTGCTTATCGCTTATCGTTATAAGATAAGTTTTAAACGGTCTTGTAAGCAAGTCTATGGCATCTTTAGCAGCACATTGAGCGTTGAATACCACTTGTTGATGGAGTCGCTAAATGTAGGCAGGTTAAGACGCATACTCTTTCGGAATGCGACTATGGTGTTACCCCGGTGTGCGCGTATCACAACCATGACGAGCGTCCTGTAACAAAAGTACGGGATAAAAAAACCAGCAAGTGAGTTCGTGGTCCTTCACTGTAAAAAGTGTTCGGATTTTTGCCATACAAGTGTGTAGGAAAACTCCCATAGGCGTGAGGGACGCGAAATTTCCTTCACATGTGTAGGTTTTTTCCTATACACGAAATAATGTATAGGGAAAAACCGATACGTGTGTGGAAAATCCCACACTTTTGTAGTAAAGTGTTCGCGTGTTCACTCTGGCCAAGTGGATACAGTGAAGGATTCTGAATCAGAAGACGCCGCTGGTGACAGGTCCGTCTCACAAGGGAACCCCGCCAAGTGTAAATTCCCGATTTTCATTCTACTTTGGGAAATTGTTGGTCTAAATGTGTCATCGAAGGACACGTCGAAGATTTTTGCTTAAATTCATATTTAGGGGTCATTTTGGGTATTTGTTCAAAAAGCTGCTATTTCAATTATTT
>NW_026267521.1:101254-103797 GCF_000697945.3 Frankliniella occidentalis | reverse complement strand
GGCATGCGATACGGCGTTGGAAAGGGCATTGACTAGCCGACACGAATGCACTTCTCGAGGGCCATATCTATAAAGGTGGTGTGAGCTCGGCGGCGCTTCGTCGCACGTACATCGAACCAGGACCAAAATCAATTGCAAGGAGTATCCTGCCATTGAAGGACCGGACCTCATCGACTTTTGACTTGACAATTCAATTTGAAACGGGCTAACGGACACACGGACGGACGGACGAACAGACACAGGGGCGATCGCATAAGCCGGCTTATATAGCTTTTAAGCAAAAGAGTGGGCTAAAAATACGCGGGGTTCAGCATTTAATTCAGCTCACTGTAATCTGTATTGATGTTCTTTGAAAGGTTCTTATGAGGAGCACTCCAACCAGTTAACAGTTAACATCGCGAATTACAATACTTCCGCTACCATATCGACCTGCAGTGTCTTAAGTATCACAGTGAAAACGATGTCTTGTTTTTTGAGCTAAAAGTGAAAACTTAAAAGGATTCAAATATTACAAGACAACTCTCCTGATCTCGCCTTATAGAGGAATCTTTTTTTCTAAATGAGAAAACATCCCACATTTTTAGGAGACTTCCTCGAAGTATAAGGGCCCGAGGCAAAGGAGTGGTCTGCGAGATATTGGCAAAGAGCTGGTAATAGTTATTCGTTAAAAAAATGCGCTAATGTTTCCTAGACAGATCGCGTATAGTCCACGGCGGACAATCCGCAGTAGAATCGCAGATTGTTCTCAAGGTGCGATCAGCTAACGTTTCCCTGATGATCTGAAGACATTGCTTAAATAATCCGTAAACGATTCGCAGTCAAATAAGTTTGCGGATTGCATGAGAATGAACCGCACACAGTGTAGGGACCATCTGTATATATGCGTTGTAGACAATCCGCAGACCAACCGCAACAGCACAGCAAAAGAGAAATTTAACTTTCTCGTCGACATTGTCACCGGCACCGGCCAGAATCGAACTCCGGGACACAGGAGTCTTGGCTTGGCCAGAAGGAGCTCGCTGAGCGGAGCGCGTGGAGTCGAGGAGGCAAAGGAATGTGGCGTCACAGGGATGGGATAACAGTAAATACTTTTTAGCCATGAAACAAAGCCCTAGCTGGGTCGTTTTTCATGAGCAGCCCGCTCAATAACTTTTTCAAAGTAAATCGGCTGGTTACCAGAAACTGTTAGTGCCATTCGCCAGCCTGCAGAAAGAAAGCAGACACTTTGAAGTGGGCCCTAATCTTTCCGGCCATGCGGCCGGTATAAAAGTACGAAGCGCGAGCTGGGCCACTGCCGTGCAGCACCCCTCGCACGGAGAGCAGTAGTGCCCGCCGCCTGAAGTGTTCCACCCAAACGGACCTCACAACATACCTGTAAGTGATCCCATCTTGTTAGCCAACGCAACGTAAAAATCAAACCGATCTTCGCAGACCACTCTAATCAGCAATTCTGTTTCCCCCGCAGATCATGCGTGTTGTCGTAGCAAGCATCCTGGCTCTGGCCGCCATTACTTGCGTCCCCGTTGTCGTGTACCGCATGACTCTGGCGCCCTCGGGCTCACCGCCCGTTACCCCACCCCGTCTCGAGCCCGTGCGTATGCCCATCAACCCCCGCGGCTCCCGGATGCGGCAGGGCGCGGGTGGCACCCCAAACCTCACGGTGTCTGCTGTTCCCGCCCAGGAGTCCGTCACAAGCGGACCAATAAAATATATGACGGGGACATCTACTACGGCCGGCTCACATTCAAGTCACAAGCCTGCCAGCTCCCCTGCGAATGCACGTGCGGTCTGGCCATCCGTCTCGGATAGTGCTAGTCCACTGCCATCCACCGCAGCGCCCTCTTCGCCTGCCAACAGCTCTGTCCCACAACACAATTTCGCTGCCCGGCTACTTCTCATTGCCTTAAGGCGCCAAGCTCCGACACGATTAGTGTAAACGTCTGTCAAGCAGAACCTCAAGGAATTGACTGATCTAATATCCGAACGATTAAGTTCGGTTCGACTGATATCATCCCCCGGTCGGAGCCTCATACTCATATTCAACCGCGGCGACATTAGCGATGTACTGCAACCATAACTTGTTCACTCTTAAATTATTTATTTATTGTATAGGCTTATGCATGTAAATACACCTAACATCACTTCTTCTGCCTTAATCTTTTTCGGGACCTTTGTACTTCGGACGTCTTCAAACTTCCGAACTCCAAAAATGAAGCTCAGCTGCCATGTGCTTGCGTGCCCTGTGGGAGTTTAAGTCACTGTCCTAGTTTCGGATTTCCTGGAAGGTCCATTCTGGTGGCCCACTCGCAATAGACCATTCCGCTGAGCCAAAAAGGACGACGATGACGAAGAAAAAATATTTCTGACGTCTTAGGTAACGGGTCTTTTAGCACAGCATTTTACAACTCTTCCACGTTCAGAATGATTTTTTACACCAAATGTGACAGTGTAAGGACAACAAATCATTTACAAATCGGCCTCCACCACCCCTTTTGATATGGCTGGTCCTAGCAACGTTGACCGATCTCCTTTTCGGTGGGCGG
>NW_026267521.1:100168-100809 GCF_000697945.3 Frankliniella occidentalis | reverse complement strand
ATATCGCGAAGTCTGTTACGCAAAAACGTGGTTTGGCGTACATCTACCTTGTTCTTAAACCTGTGTGCCTTGGTCTAGGGCGGAAATACAAAATTCTGATCCGAGATAGGTTCAGTCGCTCAACACCTTCTTCCTTTTACCCCCTCCGGGATGGATTCCAGGATTTGCCGTAGCGTAGGCGTTTTGATCTCTTTGGGTGGACCTGGCTACCCGGAAAATTTTAAGTCTCTATCACATTCTTCCAGACACATCAATGACTAGTTTGTTGTATGCAAATATGTAGCTGGAGTTAATCATGTGGAAAAAGCTTGTTCAAGAAAAGTACAACCATTCTGTTTTTCAAGGAGCTTGTCAAGTAAGTTATCTTAAAAATACCCGTGGTGAAATAACAAAAGTGGGAACACAGTGTAAATTTTAAAGATAGATGGCAGAGATGTATTTTTATAGAGCATGGTGAATGGCTACTGAATTTGCTGAAGTAGAATGTGCGTCCACAGCTGATGTGAAAAAAACACAACAGTCTTGTTTTGGACTGTCAAAAAAGCAAATGTCCAAGTCTGGTCCAACAAAAGAACGAATGTCCATGTGTGAGCTAACATAAGAGCGAAAGTCCAATAATTTTGTGGACTTACGCTGTTATG
>NW_026267521.1:86096-95883 GCF_000697945.3 Frankliniella occidentalis | reverse complement strand
GCACCGCACGCGCCCCTTGCCGACCAGTTTTTTCCGAGACTGTTCGAGGGACCCGGCTGGCGATTGCGCGTACGTGTTCCCGAAAGTCCACTGATCACCAAGATACCTTTGGTTTCCCGATCGGACTCTCCGAAGGGCGTCCAGCAGGCCCCCAACCCCGCGCGCCGCCGGCGCGCCGACCGCCGACCTTTCTGGACCCGCCGCCGGCCACTAGGAGCAGCACCGGCGCGCCCCGCGGCGCTCCGGCGCTACTCCGCGCTCCAGCGTCGCTACCGTCGCTACACCTCCACCGGCTACGAAAAGAAGGCGTTACCGACGTGATGCCGACAAGAGAGTGGTTGTGTGCGATTCCAAGCGATTCCTTACCGATTTATTGATAGTGCGAGTGCGTCAACTGACAATTTGTAGGCGAAATGCCGAAGTCTTCGCGAAGAAAGAGGCTTACACGGCCAAAAGATAGCAAAGCTGGGCAGGCCAACTGCAAAAAATTACGGCTGTCAGAGCCAGAGGAGGCTTCTAACCTAGCTGTTGAGAGTGTAAGTTTAGTCATTAGTCGATTTTCAGTAATCATCACAAATTTTAATGGATTTTTAATTGTTTTCAGTCATTGCAGCATGATAACAGCAGCCCGGCAATTCAAGTCTCGGAAAAAACTGGTCGGCAAGGGGCGCGTGCGGTGCCCCGGGCCGCGAAAGCTACCACTCCAGTTACGCTTTCCTCTCATGTCTGCATATCGCGAGTTTGCAGACCGTATTCAGAGCGAGTTCAGGCGCCAGTCAGACCACAGCTAGAACTGGATCAGTCCGCGTTCAAACTCTTCCGGTAAACGTCCGAGCTCTGAACACGATCTGAACGAGGACCAATGGGCGTCTGACTGGCGTCTAACTGCGGTCTGAACATGCTCCTAATTTTCAGACGCAGTTCGGTTCGCGTACAGCACAGCCTATCCTTCTCACATGGGAGGCGAGGGCGGGCGAGTCCCGTGCGTCCCGAAGCTTTGAACGCGGTGCGCACCGAGAAAATCGGGTCCGATTTCGTTTGGATTTTTTGCGCTGTTTCCAAAAGACCAAGGCGCACCGAAAAATCGACTTCTCCGACTAATCTATTTTTTTAACACAGCCCCTCCCCCCTCTCTCTCCCTCTCACCCCAAACCCACCCTCCCGATTTTCACTCCCACTTTCCTCTTCTTCCATCTGAACATTACTATCTTCTTTTAAACGTTACATCTGAGAATATTAGCACACTAACGACTAAAGCCCAGCTACTGCGGGCTGCTGCACGCAAGCCCATCCTATTTCATGGGTCGAAATCGTGGATTTCGGAGGTCGAATATTAGATTTCACCTCAGAGAGACCGTGTGCAAAGTCCAGGGCCTGTGCGACAACGTTTACCCGGATCGCATTGCGATTTTCGTTTTGGCCAAACCTTGGCGCCAAACAGGTAGACCATCTTGTAGCCGCTGCACTGCGCGCACGGTGGGACCGGGGCGCTAATTTTGAGACCCTCCTGGATCTCGACCCCATCTCCCGGTGATCGACTCGGGCTGAAAGTGTAAGCTTATGGGTCCTACTTTGTATCAGATATGAAGGAACCGTGCTCCCGACACACGCGACGTGGTTATGGGCCTAAACATGCGCCCGACGTCACTCGCCATTTACAGAAAATAATGCCGACGTAGCCCTAACTTTTTATTGCATGAAAACCGAGGGCACACTGAGACCTTTCAGTATCAGTAATGTCTGCGGGGTAGCGGTGAGGCGGTAAATGGAAAAGGCAAAAAAAGTCCAAAACGCCCGTGTACTAGGCTACTGTGCACTACAGGCGTGTAGTGTGGGCAGGCTAAGTGACATCACCACAGGCGCAAATACCCGTTTTTCAAACTTTTTCTTGTGAACGTGTAACCGCTACCCCACAGACATTACTGATTCTGTAATGTCTCAGTGTGTCCTCGGTTTTCATGCAATAAAAAGTTAGGACAACGTCAGCATTGTTTTCTGTAACTGGCGAGTGACGTCGGGCGCACGTGTAGGTCCCTGGCCACGCCCCGTGTGTCCAGAGCTCAGATACTTCACATCTGATACAAAGTAGGGCCCATAGGGTAACACTTTCAGCTCGAGTCGTTCGCCCCGGTCCCACCGTGAGCGCAGTGCAGCGCCTGCAAGGTGGTCTACCTGTTTAGCGCCAAGGTTGGGCCAAAACCAAAGTCGATCGCGACGTTGTCGCTCAGGTCCCGGACTTAGCACACGGTCTCTCATTTAAGAACCGTACCTCGAAAACTTTTTTGGGGCGGGATGGGCTACTGCACGCACCCCTATGTGTTAAGGCAGCTGATGTAGAATGCTTCGCCATCGTTCAGCTAACCAGCTATACGTACTCCAAACCACGTCACGTCTTGCGTAACAGGCTTCGCGGTATCTCACTAAAAACTTTTACGCTGCGACACGCCTGGCGCACACATAGCTAGGCCTGCGGCGCTGACACCCAAGACGAGTTAAATTTTACGATTAAATAAACCACTTGGTCCTTTTCACCTTATTTTCGTCAAGAAATGCCCCCTTGCACCCAAACGGTACAAGATAGAGCAAAACTCACGAAATTATCAGCCCCAGGGTTGTACTCCTGAGAGTTACCCCTTAGGAAACCCATGAAACAATGTTTGAAAAAAAATAGCGACCTGTAGCTTTTGGTTTTCTTTTAAAGTCAATTTTTAGGCTAGAATGCTCATCTTCGATGTAGACCTTTCTTTTTATGATACAAAACAACCCTGAAATTCCCAGAGCGCTCTCTCAATTCCTTCTCGAGTTATCGTGCGGACAGACAAACAGACAGATACACAGAATGAAACTTTTCCAGTCAGTGCAGAAATGGGCTTCGCTAATCGCTCAGCCAATTACTGTCCAATAGACCATTCCGCTCAGCCGAAAGAGAAGAAGAGAAGGAAGAAGCAAAGGTATCGTTTAGGGCTGATAGGGCAGATTTGTGAGTGATTCGTTGTCTTAAAAATATCACATTTGCTCTATAAAATCATTTTGAACATGTAAGAGTTGTAAAATGCTGTGTTAGAAGGTCCATTGAGGCCCAAAAACTATATTTGCTTCTTCCTTCTCTTCTTCTTTTTCGGCTTAGCGGAATGGTCTATTGGGAATGCAGTTGACCCCGGGTGAAAATTCCGGTCGTAATAGTATTTCTGGCCGTGACTCTTCTGGTCGTCTCAGTTCCGTCCGTTACTCTCCCCCGCCCGTAAACGCAGTCCCAAAAAACCATTGGTGGTCCCATGGCGCATGGGACATCATGGGATTGCATGGTGATGTAGTCCCATGGTGTGTAAATTCACCTCTGATTTTTTTTGCCACTTTCCCCTGGTAATTTTGAAAAAATATTCTCCATTGTGTATTAGGTACATAGGGAACTTTAAACCATGCTGTCCACCCGACTGGCGCATGGTGTTTCTTGGTGTTTCACCTACAGTCTTATGGTTATTTAATTTCTATCAGAGACCAAGATTTTGCCTAATTAAAGAGGTGCGGAGATACACTATGCATGTTGACTGGAAGTTTGAATCGGGGCACAGCCAAATCCGTAGTACATTTTACAGTAGCTCAAGCCGTTTTCAAGATTCCAGAAAAAAGTGTTCAGAACTCAATGAATTAACAATGGCAGTACTGAAAAATATTGTCGACGCTACATACCAAATTTCAGCTGAAAATTCCTGTTATTACAAATTTTACAACACATTCAACTGGTCATGGTGCTTAAGCCAATCGGGGCGATTGTACATTAACCGTGGTACAGCATGTTCACCATGTAAAATTTGAGCATGGGGATGGATCCCATAGGAATTTCTTCACTTGAAGAAAACACCATTTGAAACTGACTTCCCATTAACGACTTTACCATGAAAAATTTTACTCCCATCCATGGGGAAATATCTAATCGCGATTTTACATGGTGGGATTCCGTGCGCTACATGAATTTTTTGGACTGGCGAAATCAGAAGACCCGTAGTCATAGGGCCGTAGCCCAGACGCCGGTCGAAGGTTGTTTCGGCCGGAGAACATTCCGACCGGAGGATGTTCCAGCCGGAAGTTGTCCTCCTGGTCGGAGGAAGTCAGAGTGCTCCGTGAGCAGAGTCCAAGGGCGGCTCTTAATACACGATAAAGATACTTTGTATGGTCAAATTTCGACGCGGAGCACGATAATGGTGCTTAAATTGCTCTATCTCTCGCCGTTCTCTTAGCAGCCCTATGGTCAAAAAAGGGATTATTTTTTACCTCATGCATAAGAACAGTTTGCTATCAACCTGTAACACACGGAGCCATTTCCCCCTGTTATTGTTAGTTTAGGAGTTACAAATCATTTACGGTTGACCGAAAAGCGTACGGCCGGAGAGATTGGCTCCGGTCGTAAACCGTATCGATTTCGACCGTAAACCAGAATCCCTCCGACCATGAAACGCTTCACTACGGTCGGAAACTCTGACTCCGATCGGAAACAATGGGGATACGGTCGGAAATCGTAAGAGATTCCAGCCGGAGTGCCAAAATACGGCCGGAGAGAAGGAAAAGCGGTCGGAAATCGTATACACATACGGCCGGAACGCCACATTCCGGCCGGAAACCTGACCGGAATTTTCACTTGGGACACGGGTCGATACTTCGGACTCCTAATCCCCAGTCCGATATTAAATACCTCTTAATACGGCCGTCGCTGCCGCCGTCTAGTAGGTTAGAGTACAAATTGTAGGCCGCGCTGCCCAAGCTGCTACTGGACCTCTCTAGCCCGTCGCCTACCAGGCAGAGGGCGTAGAAGAAGACGAGGTAAAGCATGCCGACGAGAGCGAATCCCGTAGCATCCATACGAGTCGTGATGACGGTGGCCAAGGCGGGCATGAATAGGAGATCGCACACAAAGGCAGTGACGGCCTCGTCGAAAACGTCTGAGGTCATCTGGGCCATTTGGCTCAGAAGCACGTGCCGCCGTAGACACTGTAATAGTAACAACTTAGGTTAACCAGATCAAGTACTTTCTACATCTGATTCTTCTTAAAAATGGACTACTTTTAAACCGCAAAGTGACACTCAACGTTTACAACGGTAGTGATACATCATCTACATCTAACACCAAAGGTAGGTAATAAAGTATAACCAGTAGAAGAAAGGTGACAAAGGAAGAAAAGAGTGAAAGCGAAAAGAAAAAGCAGGCCCGCCCGTCCGCAAAACAGAGTTGCCAGCTTTGCTTCGCTGCGCCGGCAACTCCGTTCGGACGCGATTTACTGAAGGACATAATCAGATAACGTAACGGGCCTCGCGAAGCCGTCGCGCTGTATCAGGTGCGCATACTCATCGGGTCAGCTACCGAAAATTTGGCTATGCCACGGTTAAGCCTCGTTATAATTTTCCTTACAGACACTACGTTTCGTAGGCAAGTCCGTTTGGAGGGGGCCGGGCCTAGCTTGGCCTGCCGGCGGCGTTTGGTCACTGTAACTCACTTTGCACTATTTGAGTAAACTAACGCTTCCTGCGGCCCTAGAGATTTGCTCCTTGGACATAAGAAAAGAATGTAATGGGCACCACCGTGACTTCACCCCACCCTTCTGCTTTACTATAGAATAAAATTTAATAGAAAATGAACAAGCGCAGTTTTAGCTGGTATTGTTTGTCATTAAGCCTTCAAGCTTAACTTTTAGCCAATATTTTAAATACATCCAACGCTAGCACCGATCCAGTTAGAGATACGAGGGCAGCTCCCGATTCAGAATGTGATGTTTAGGGGGGTACTCTTTATGACATTTCATGATTGGACTCCTCCTTGCACGTCTTTATGTGCAGCATGGTCATTTTCACCGTATTTTCGAGGAAAAAAAAATCTTTAGCACCCAAGCGGTGCAAGAGTCAAACTGACAAACTTTTAGCCCATAGGGTTCTATTTTCACGGGTTACACCTTAGGAGACCATGAAAAGAATATTTGTTTCCGATATATTTTGGACCAACCCATATTTCTTTGTTACCCCTTTTCATCCCCTTAAGGGTGGTTGCCAGGATTTTTACCAGGCGTCTCGTTGTCCAAGAGTGACCCGTAATATATTTTGAAATTTGTAGACGTCTAGCTCATCTCATTCCTATTAGACGGACGACGGACGGACACAGAGCGGTTGCATAAGCCCACATTAATGCTTTTAAGGGTTGGGGTAAAAAGGAGACAGGAAAATCACTGAGCTGATCAACGAGGGGGCACTTTCTCGCGGGAATCATGCGGGAATCTCTAGGAACCTTTGGAATCGGAATCGATGGTAATCACAGGAAATTATGGGAATTATCAAGAATTGTGAAGATTCCCGGAATCATGTGCACTGTGTACACTTAAATGAGGTATTCCAGCGGTTAGAAGAACAAGGAGAAGTTCCAATATGGCCGCCGCGGAACATAACAAACCATCAACTGTTTTCTCGAAGCGGCTGCTAGCAGCCTCTCGCGCTCTCGCGCTCATCGTTACATTGCGTCTATTTGAGTCAAATTTGGTATCATTTTGATCGGAAGAAAGAGCGGAACACAGAAAATAATATTCCGATTCAAGCAATACCAAATTTGACTCCAACAGACGCGATATAACATTAGGTAGGTTATTGGGGCTCCCGAGCGCGAGCGGCTGCTCGGGAAAACAGTTGAATGTTTGTTATGTTCCGCGGCGGCCATCTTGGAATTTCTTCTTGTTCTTCTAACCGCTGGAATACCTCATTTTGAGTTTTTGTCCCATCGGTCATCATCGTCTTAAGATGCGATGGGCGTCACTGCTGCAGCAGCTACGACTTACCTCCCTGACATCGTAGAAATCACGCGCTTTAGTAAACTGAGCACCAAGAATTGTAAAGAGTATGGCAACGGCCTCCACAAAGAACAGCGTGAAGCAGAAGACAACGAAGACCGGGAGACATATGGGGATAACAAGAAAAGACTGTCCTCAATGTTATTAAAGCGCGAAATAGAGTACAACGTAACATGATTGTATATTATTAATATTGTAAAATTTGTCTTTAACTACATAAAAAGCAAGAATTTGAGAAGTCTGCTGAAACGGAAACAATAAGAACAATTGTGGACTGAGAGATGTTCGTGATACGAAGCTGATATGGTTGCTGTAGATCGTTTCGACAAGCCCGATTCATCGTAATACGAACACTGCTGTAATGAACTAAGAGTAAAAACCGTTCAAATTCGCGCACCATGATGGTACTACGAGTTTTAAACGAAACTGGGCCGCGCGCGGGAGCCTCAGCGTGGTGTCGGCGCGGCCACCTGTTGGAGTGCAAGTCCTCATTACCCCAGTGCCGCCCGCCAACAATCGACACTGTTTTCGAGGCCCCGCCCGACGCCCCTTTTGGTGAGTGATGAGTGTACCGAAAACAGAGAGCGAGCCACCGCTCGGTCTATCCAGTCGCGACATGCGCGCCGGTCGGAGAGATCTCATTCAGCCTTGGGACACGATCGAGTCGACATCACCATCCTCATCCTCGCGAGCAACCCCGTTTTTCCTTTCATCTTCGCGAGCTAAACCGTTTATTTTCATCTTTTCATCTTCACCTCACCGACCTGTGTGGGCATAAGTGAGAAAACAGACTTTTTGCCCCAGGAATGGGGCCACCGAGAACGCTAGGCATACACCAAATGTAAAATGACAGATGCAAAAAAAGTTTTATTGAATCCGGGGACAATTTTTTTTTGCCGTGAACTGTCTGGCGAGAAGACTTCACTGCCATTTCAAACCCCAGAACCAGAACCCCTTCCAGTATCGCGTACCACCACCAATGTTACATGACTGCATGGCGGGATTGCCTTCCTACTGCTTTGCAGGCGCTACATGCACAAAACCAAAAACAACGTGCCCTACCAAGCACAAAACAAATTCCGTAAAGAACGAGTAGATTGATAATGTAGCAACTTCATTTGGTACACCTTGCAATTTGTTTCTAACGGTGTGGGGTACTGGGCTTCGCTAATCGATCAGGCAACAAAACAACCCAAGGTTGTTTTTTTTAATACGATGATGTTTTAGATGTGTCATGTCACACTTTTTCTTCAAATGTCCTTGTTTATTGGTGTTGATGTTTATTTTTATTGGTTTGATGACTTGTAATAAAAAATAGGTAGATGTACGCCTGACCACGCCTCGCGTGACAGGCTTCGCGATATCCCACGAAACACTGTTACGCTGGGACGCACCTGGAATACATCTACCTAGGCTTGCGTAAAACGACGTGCTGGTACAGTTCTGTGACGTGCTCTTTTGGGAACCTTGGAGGAACAGGACCACAAAAATACAAGTTGCCCCTACTACTGGCCTGGTATGTGTCAGTACATTAAACTCTGCTGTTTGTCTTTTGAAAAATGTCACCGAAGTCCCACCCCTCCCCCTCCCCATTCACGAAGGGCTTCCAACACCCCTCCTTCTGACGGTTAGCCACGGTGGCTATGACTGGGGAAAGGGGGGAGGGTATTATTCCATTGTTACGGAGTGCTCTACATCACAGTCTGGGATATAACCAGCGATTGGAGAAAAGTCTCCTTGGGACCATCCCAGCCGTCGTTAAATTTCAAAGGACCCTGTCGACCATGTGGTGTGCATGGTAACCCTTTTCCGCTGTGTGGACAATTTTTGAATGGATAAGCTTGTTCTGTCCGACGTTCTTTCACTTCCGCTACAGCAGACTTTGTTGACTTGTCCTCACGGACCATAATCGCTGCCACTGAGATGCGGCCAAGCTCCCCGCTGAACCAAGGCCACAGCGGAAGACCGAAATCAAAGCCCGCCAGCATGGGCAGGCCACATGCCGCAGAGATGCCAAAAGGGTAGACGATGGCCACTTTGAACAGCCAGCGACCCCATGAACAGTGCTTTTCCGCTTTTATCTGCAACAAGGAACCAAGAGGTTTGTCATACATCCATAACTTTGATACGTGCATTTGGCTGCACGAAAATTAGAACCTCGAGAAGAAAGGCATATGAGGGTTCGATTCGTTTCCTCTCACGCTATTATATAAGAAGTTTCAACAAATAAAATTGTGAACATATTTCACGGGTTTTCGAAACTTCTAAACTAGTTCGCCTCGACCTGAAGCGTTACAACGCGGCCACAGCCAGAACTAATACTATTGTGCGCACCCTCATATCTGCCCTCTGCCTCCGGCCTCCGGCCCGGGTTGTAGGAAGGGTTTGAGATGCATGTGTTGTTTGTGCTTTTGAGAAAGGTTGCGTTGCTGAATAAGTAAACTCTCACGTGCACAGAACACCTCATAATTTCCACACTTATTTTCACCCCGAATGGCAGCATGATCTTGGGGTCTCCAACACTGTCGTTCTTCAATGTAATTGCCTTGCCTACTTCTCAATGATTTGCCTTTTCTTTTTTTCAGATTTGAGTGAAAATGAACAGCCCCCTGAGAGCCCATGTCCTGTCACCCCGTCCAATGTTGATTATCTTTTCAACTTTTTAACTTTTCAACTCAATTAGGTATGTGTTTTAGAAAGATATCAAGCGGTTTTACAGTCCAGTACGTGTTTGAAAATAGTGCCGTTTGTCATATTGTTATTGTTCCAGTCAAAGGTACACTAAGCAACCGCACAACTCCAAAAATAAAAGCAACTAAGCGAACGAACACACCAATAAGGAGATACGCAACGCATTGGCCACCATACAGGAAAATGTAGAAGATTCTGGTAAGTTTTTAACCTTTAAATGTGTGATTATGGTTTTTACAATCAGAAACGTTTTACTGAATATAAGTGTTAAT
>NW_026267521.1:77773-83216 GCF_000697945.3 Frankliniella occidentalis | reverse complement strand
ATTCGATCATGTTCTTCGGCAAATCGCGTGACAGAAATGGTCGGGCCGCAGGCCCGACCATCGCCGCCAGCAGGCCAAGCAGGCCCGGCCCCTGCCGAACGGAGTTGCGGGCCGGGCGGAGCGAAGCGGAGCTGGCAACTTCGTTTGGCGGAAGGGCGGGCCTGCTTGTTAAGACTTCCCGCCACCGGCGCGCCGCTCCTCGCTATCCGCACCGTCCAGCCTGAGGGGAGTAGCCCCCCCACCACCGCTGCTGTGGTCGGCTGCCGGCGGCCGCCTGCCGTCAACAATGCTCCCCTCCCCTGCGCGCGCATCGTGCCGAACTCTGCAGCGCTGCAGGCGGTGAATAGGCGGTGAATCCCAGGAAAACTTTTCTTCTGAGTGCTGTGATATTGTGTTTAATTCGTGTTAGAAGATATAAAGTGAATCTAGTAGACAAGTGTTGAGTGTTAGTGCTCTGTTTCAAGACATCATTTGTCTGGTGAGTACGTTTTGAATGTAAAACAAATTTTTGTTATGATTATATGATGTCAAGATAAAGGCGATATAAGTATTCTCTCAGTGACTTACCTCTAAGCTACTGTTTTCGATAAAAAAAATTCATGTCACAAAAGTTTTACTTAACAAAAATTTTTTTTTCACAAGAAAAGAATTTTTGTTTTGTCTTTACAATTTTTCGATAAAGAAGTATTCATGTTTATTTACTTGTAACTAATATTCTTCAATTTTATTTTGCAGGAGTGTGCTGAAATTTATGAACGCATCCAAACCATGAAGAAGACTTTATTCAAGCACAAGCACCAGCTTCAACCATTGCCTGTACTTGTTGGCCCGGTCAATGCAATTCAACAGTCTTTCATTGTATTGGATGATAATCGTTGGGAAGTCAGTGACCCCTTTGAAGCTGTCGAGGGTACTTTTCGGCTGATATTTGGATTGGATGCAAAGTACCCTGCTGCTGCCCGCCATCTATGGCTTTTCATTCAACTAACACTCTTCAAGTTTCAAACTCCTGAAGATTATAGATCTGATACTGGGCTACATGCCCACATATCTGGACGTCTGAAGGACTTTGAATTGTTCAATTCAAAATGAAGTGCTCTTACTGCAATAAATCTTTTGTAAGTTATCAAACTTATGTGAATCACCATAATGATTATCACTCTTTAAAGCATTATGTGTGCACTTGTGGCCGTTCCTTCAAACCGTTGCAATCATTTCAAAGACATGTTCGTGGTTGTGAGGAACTTTTGAGTAATTCTCAAAGTTCAAGCGCTGTGAGTGATGCACATACTCAAAATGATGAAGTTGTACTTTCTGATGCTATGAACATGCCGCCCCCTGCAGCACCTGGCATTTGCAATGTTCTACCAGTTAATACTAATACTGACTATCAGTCTAATCTGCGCAGCGAGGCTGACTGCTTTGTATCTAAGTTGTATGGAAAACCTAAACTACCTAGATCTTACGTTCAAAATATTATTGAAGATACAACTGATTTTATTCAAAATGGTGTCTTGTCTATACATTGCGAAATAGTATTCTGTCATCTCTCAATTTAAGTGATGATCAAGTATCTAATTTAAATTCTATATTTTCTTCTGTGGAGAAACCATTTTCCCACTTAAGTTCTGAACACCATAGGTTCAAATATTTTCAGTCCACTGGGCACTTCATTCCTCCTATTCCCTATGAAATTGGGGAGATTGATGTTGCTGTGGGTCCTTTACTTAAAAAAAAGAAATTATTTGGTCAAAGTGTCCCAGTTGACATTATGTTAAAGAAATATTTAGAGATACCAAATGCACTTGATGACATTCTGTCATATGTTGATTCATTAAAATCTATGCCAGAAACAAAACAAAACTTTGTTTAGTCAAAACTCTGGCAGAGTAAATTAGAAAAATATAAGGAAGATGACATAGTTTTACCTTTAAATTGTTATTATGATGAATGTGAATGTAATAACCCTTTGGGTTCTAGTTCTAAAAAGTTAGGGTGTACTTACGTTCAGATTTCTAGTCTACCTCCTGAGTGCCAATCTTCCGTTGACAATATTTTTCTGGCTTTGGTGTTTGAATCAGCGTTTAGAAATCTCTCTGATGAAAAAGCTTTCCAGCCATTAATTTCACAACTGCGTTCACTTGAAGAAAATGGTATTGTTCTTGACTTGCCTGGAGGGCCAAAAAAGGGTATTTTGTCTGTGGACTTCTACTTGGTGATAATTTAGGTATTAATTCGGTTGGTGGATTTGCCGAAGGATTTACAGCTTATTACTTCTGTAGATTTTGTAAAACCCACAGAGATGTGACTCATACTCAGTCAGTAGAAGATGTTTCATCTCTTAGAACAAAAGAATCATATTATGAAGATTTATCTACAAATGTCCTTAAGCTAACTGGTGTCAATAGAGATTGTGTTTTTAACCAATTGCCATCCTTTCACATTTCTTCTAATTATTCTGTAGATACTTTTCACGATTTGGCTGAGGGTTGTGCTCACTATGTGATGTTGCACGTGTTAAAACACTGTATTCCAGAGTTCTTTCCTCTAGATTTACTGAACCATAGGATAGAGATGTTTCGCTATGGTCCCTGTGATTCTAATCGTATACCACTAGTTTCCAAAGATTTTGCCACCCGGGACAAACTTAAAATGTCAGGATCTGAAATGCTTTTATTTGTTTGCCTGTTTGGATTTCTGATTGGAGATAAGGTTCCTGGCCATGATGATTACTGGAATTTATATTTAAAGTTATGTGAACTTCTTGATGTATGTTTGTCCAAAGTTTTGTCATCAACCGAATCTAATTCACTGCGTGTTCTTGTTGATAAATTTAATAGTATGTATGTTAAAGTTACAAATGATACTTTAAAAGCAAAATTCCACCACTTGGTTCACTATCCTAGAATTTGTGATGAAAGTGGTCCTCCTGCGCTTTTTTCTACAAAAAGATTTGAAAGCAAACACAGAACCCTTCTTGTTCCTGCTCATGCAACGGAAAGTACGCGTAATATCTGCCTTACGGTGGCTATTCAACATCAACTTAATATGTGTCATCGTTTTATGTCTAAGTCATCCATAATTCCACGTACTGAGTTTGGCCCCGTTTCTGAAATTAATCTTTCTGACTTTCCCAATCAAGATTTTGTGAAGTACCTTCCAAATGATATTTCTCTATCATTTCGTTCATCCTGTTTGTCTGCAAACTGGGTTCAGTTCAAGGGTACAGTATTTAAGCCTGCCATGGTTCTATTAATAAAAGTTGATCAGTCGGGTGGACCTGTGTTTGGTCGTTTGGAGAATATTCTCGTTTCAGAGGACAAATTTTGCTTTGTGTTCTCTTTCATGACATGCCTAGGGTTTGATGAGCATGTGCATGCTTATGAGGTTGAGTTTTCCAGTAGATGGTCATGCTGCACCCCGACTGAACTACTCGACCCCTTACCATTGAGTGTTCACCACACTATTTCTGGAAAAAAATATGTGTCCCTAAGATGTAAATTGTGAAATATTTTATTTGTGATAAATTAATTGTTCAGTAATTTGTTAAACTTAATATTTTGAGTTATTGTTAAAAGTTGCGTGTAAACATTTAAATATGTAAGGTATTTACACCTTTTGTTATGTGTTATGCTATATGCCTGTAATATTTATGTTATATGTTGTATGAAAGCAGATATTTTTGTAAAATAAACAGGACAAATGAAATTTCTATATTTTCCTCTTTTTTATTCATTTTAAAGGATTGATGAAAACCATTACACAAATGGACCAAAGACCATTGCTTTTATAACTCACAAAGTTACTCACTCCATATAAATTTATTTTTTGTCAAAGCCTTCCGAGTACCGTGCTCCATCCAAATTCTCTAAGCTGTAGGTGACAACTCATTTGTCTGGGGTACCTTTCACAATAAGGTATCCTAACGTACCTCTACACGGTGTGGTCGACAAGTTGCTCGGGCTGCAAGAGCTCGCGCTATTCGGTATGGTACATAAGGGGAAATAAAATCTGTCCCTGGTCTGCCTTAGCAGACGCGTATTAGCTGTGAGAGCTAACGCATTGTCTGTCCACCAGGTAGCTAACACATTAGGTGTCCCAGCCAATGTATTTTTATCCGTGCAGACTCGAGCGCCAATAAATTTAAAGTGTTCCGGCTTATACTCAAAAAGCCCTTTTCAATGGTATAGAAAAGTGACTCATCGGCTCTGACAAGGGAAGGTTTTTAGGTGTTACACACCAATTTCGCTGGGCGCGGTACATATTGCAGGGGACATATGTAGATTGAGATTGACGCCGGTTTTAGCTGCCCATACTATGTTTTTCGTTTGTTTTGGACAATTTTTAGTAGGAAAACATCATAAAACCAGAAAAAATGTGATCTTCAAATGCCTATATCTCCGGAACCGTTTGAGCTACACCCCCTAGATTTTGCACAGAGGTAGGCCGGATATCGTGAAGTATAATTTTTTTCGAAAAACATCGAAGAAAATGTCACAAACTATGTGCACCTTCCTTACTCGGATTTCGACTTGGATTTCGGACCATATCAAAAAAAAATTTCGACTCTTCCCATATTTTTAGACAATTAGGGTATCTATGCGGACTACCTCTGTGCAAAATCTGGATGGCGTAGCTCAAACGGTTCCGGAGATATAGGCATTTGAAGATCACATTTTTTCTGGTTTTATGATGTTTTCTTACTAAAAATTGTCCAAAACAAACGAAAAACATAGTATGGGCAGCTAAAACCGGTGCCAATCATAATCTACATATGTCCCCTGTAATATGTATCGCGCCCAGCGAAATTGGTGTGTAACACCTTACAACCTTCTGTTGTGAGTCACTGTTCTATACTATTACCGAAGTTTTGAACCTTGGACACACCCATCCACACCCCACAGGGGAGGTTTCCAGGATTTGCCGTAGGCGTTTCGTTCTCTAGAAGTGGACCTTAAGATACCCTGAAAATTTCAAGTCTCTAGCACATGTCCTTCTAGTGGAACAGACAGACAGACACACAGACAGACACACAGAGACACGTGAGGTTGTTTGCATGAGCCGGCTGGATAGCTTTTTCAAAGCAGAAGGGCGGGCTAGAAACAGGAAATTATATTAATGGCCGACCCATTTCACAATAAATATTGCTAATGGAAGATTTCAATATCAGTATTCCAGATGCTTCCAAAAAGACGAAAGAATTTCTGGACCTCATGGAAGCTGCAATCTTATCTCCATCTTTTGAGCAGTCTTTTCGAAAAAAACCTAATATCAGGTAACGACTCTTCAAGTGACAACATCTTCACAAATGGTAAGCGCCTTAGAGATAACAAAATAAGTGGCAAAAATATAAACTACTAGATCATGTCATATTATAATCAAGAATCAATTTGGAATTGAATAAACCCATCACTTGATACAAAATTGATACAAATTATTTCAA
>NW_026267521.1:72030-74068 GCF_000697945.3 Frankliniella occidentalis | reverse complement strand
AATATAAAATATTCCCGAATATTCGGAAATATTGATAATAATGTTGGGAAGCGCCGAGTGATTTTTCATACCACACCCGACAAGGTGTTCGGCTGCTCCCGCGCCTCGACGAAGAATTTGAAGACCCATGTGGCGATTTCGCGGCGGAGCTTCTGCTGCTCTACCATCTATTAATTATATTTAACTTGTGCAGAGTGGATTTATTTATCCTATATTGAGTTTTTACCAAACTATGCTTCAATAAAGTCACCTCCCTACTCCACGAGAGGATACGTTCCTACAGCCACACGCGTGTGACATGAACTTCGGTTGTAAAAATGCGCGTTTAAGGCGGTGGAGACGTCTCCCGACAGACGCTCAACAATGCTGTCTCTCGGCTGGTGCATCTAGCGGCCCTCGTGTGAGAGGTGGGCAGAGCAGCCGAGCGGCAGCCGTTCACAGCGCTTTGGTATCGCCTGGGAGCCGGCCCGGCCAGAAACCACCCCGTCTGAG
Source organism: Frankliniella occidentalis (assembly GCF_000697945.3). NCBI lineage: Eukaryota > Metazoa > Arthropoda > Insecta > Thysanoptera > Thripidae > Frankliniella > Frankliniella occidentalis. The sequence continues at coordinate 73,576 of NW_026267521.1, read as the reverse complement.
GCTAGGCTGCAGGCGAGCCGACGCGCGCTCAGCGGAGGGGGTAGTCTCGTTCGGGGTGTCCCTGGCCCAGGCGATACCAGGCTGGAGCTCTGCGCACCTCTCACACGAGGGCCGCTAGGTGCATCTACCTGAAGTTCTATTGGTAGGCCACCAGTGTATATGTCCTCAGCTACGTTGGCCGCGTCAGCGAGAAGGTCGCAAAGGTGGTTGCCCTCGCGTTGCAAGAAGACAGTCGCTGCCAGGGTTCCGAAGGCTCCGACTACCATGTCTAAGCCGCTAACGATTCGCATAAAAGAGCCCTTGCGAAGAGCGTTTAGGAGGCTGCTACACGCGATATAGGAGACGATCAAGATCCACCATCTCGAGTTCACGAGTCTCCTCGTGGCGTCCTGTGCGCAGCCGTTCCCCGTTAACGATAACTTCTGGCCCCACCAAGAGAAAGCGTTAGGCAGCCCCGCTGCCCTCGGGTGATTCCTGTCGGTGATCGCCAGCACCATCGCAGGCTCAAATGCACAGACTAAGGTTAGACTAAGGCGCGGAAAAGCACCTCGTTTGTGTTGTCGGCACGCAAGAACAATTTCCATTAAGTGGAGGGGAGACGGGCGCCACAACTTGTAACTTATTCACATCGGCCGAATGCCGAGCGGCTTGTTTAAGGAGGCAGGTGGTTTGCGCCTGTGATGAGGACAACAGTGGCATTTGAGAAGGAATAGTGAATTACAGGGGTCTGTTACTTAACATGGAACTCCCCTTTAGCGGTACGTTATCCGTTAAAGTTGGAACTCATAACTTGTGATCATAGACCAGGGGGTAGAAACGAAGCGCTCCGGCCGTCCACCATGCTAGTACGCTTGTTAAGGCTCCAAAACGGGACCAACCTTGCATTTCGATGTAGAGCAAAACCGTCTTACCGGTAGTTAGTAGGTACCTAGAGGTCACTTTTAAGAAGTGTTGCCCAACTCTACCCCGTGACTGGAACCGGAAAATGGGGGATTGCCTACCTAACTGGGGCAAATCTCCAAAAGTGCCTGTTTATTTGGAACCATATCGGTCGGAAAGGATGCAAATATGTGAACAACAGTCCACAACGTGTCCTGAGTAACCGCAGACATCGATTGCCTAACTTTCAGTGGCAAAAAACCAATTTTTAAAAGAAAACACGCTGTAAATCAACAATTTTTACCTGTACGTTTTCGGGGTCGCTGAGTTCGATTTCCGACGTATAACCACGATTTGACTCAAAATTGTGTGCGCGCGCGTGTGTGTGTGTGTGTGTGTGTGTGTGCGCGCGCGCGCAGGCGCACATCGCCAAACAACAGAATATCAAACTATTTCGTAGAATTCGTATGTGGGGCTGTGTGTGTGTGTGTGTGTGAGTGTGCGCACGCGCGCGCGCGCACGTAGCCCCGAACACCAGATTATTCGGGGTTATCATACTTTGTCGTTGAACGCTCCCTCTCTCTATGTTTGTGAGTGTGTATGAGTAGGTGTGTGTGCGCTGGCGTTTTTAGCAAACCCTTCTGCTTTGAAAAAGCTATCCAGCGGG
>NW_026267521.1:66795-70395 GCF_000697945.3 Frankliniella occidentalis | reverse complement strand
TTTCAATATATTTTCTCAGATATTTTATGATATCTTATGGGTCAACTCGTCACAATAAAACCCTGAGGAGAAGGATTTGTGACTTTTCGGGCCAACGGCCTATTTCTAACTCTTTCCTTTGCCTGACTCGGGTGTCAGCGCCGCATGCCTAGGTAGATGTATGCCAGGCGCGTCCCAGCGTAACAGGATTTCGTGAGATATCGCAAAGCCTGTTACGCGAGACGTGGTCCGGCGTACATTTACATAGTACTTCATGAGACGATTAGAGTAGCTGTTGTGGGACTGTTTAGAAGTGATGCTCTGCTGATTATGCCTCTAGCTCTTGAGCTATACGTGCAGCAGCAATAGGGTGTTCCAGGCAATCTAAAACGGAAGTAGGAAAAGAACAAACTCACTGACCTTTCTGTTTCCGTAATGGCTCTGATTGGTCGAGCTAATCATGAGCTTTCGCGGCCTTTCAGGTATGAGAAACTGTCAGATCAGTTTCAAGCTCCCCTCTATATTTGAGATGTTAGGATCGGCCCAAACTATATGGTAGTTTTTCATACTGGGCGGACGGAAACAGATATATCAGTGAGTTTGTGCTTTTTCACTTCCGTTTTAGATAGCCTGGAACACCCTAGTTGCATTGCATGTAGATTTCTGCATGTCTGTTGCTCAGAAGCGTTAACTGGCAATCAAATAATGGTAAGGTCACAACAATATACACATTCTGAGTTCTTCAATGATTACTTTTACGGTAACACTTGTGTTTCTTTCTTTGTACCACAGGACCGATACTATGGCGAAACTAGTACCAGATACTTTGAGTTCGTCGCTTCCGTCTGATCTGCGAAGTATTTCTAAACTCATGTTGTTCACACAATCTGAATCCGAAAACAGGTCACTTACATTCATACCATGATTATCATTTTTAAAAGCATACTTTTTAGACCTGTTTTGGATTTGTTTTTATTTGGTTTCCTACATTTGGTGTAATTATCGGTAAATGGCAACCTTTGCATTTTGCACTGTATGAGTTTGTCATACTTTTAGTCGCCCAACCCCTAGCCTTATGAATGTGAATCAGTAAGTGAACGTGTTCCCTACCGGAACTCCAGCTGGAGCTCTCGCAGACTTCCTCCAGGGACCTCAGAGCGTGTGTACTGTACTTGTTTTGGACTCAATAATATCTGAAAGTATCGGAACGACATCTTGAGTCATCTTTCCTTAAATACCCAAAATACCTATCGAGACACAATTCTCAACAGGTTATGGGCTACATACTGTTCTGCTGGGTAAAATGTTGGTACATGAGTCAAGGTAAAATACCGGCTGTCTGTCTAGTGCCGGCCTAGGCCACATTTTGTGGATGAAGGTAAAGTTCCTGTATCTTTGAACGAAATGTGTGTACAGTGTTTTCCGGTGCGTCCGATTGAAAGAAAACGAAGGGAGTTAAAATATCTGAAGGTTCCAGTTCAAATAGTTACGAACTTTAGTCGATTAAGTGACTATAACCTCACTTTGTGGTTAACGAGAGCTCTCACATGTGTTTGTTTACTATTATATTGAAAGGCACAATATTGAAAGGTACGCTGGAATTAGGGATTTGAAGGTTGGAAAAATTACCGGAAAAATTGGAAAAATTTCCCGGAAATTTTTCCAAATTGAAAATTTTTCAAAGCCATAAATTTCCAGCAAAAATATGGAATTTTTTTTTTCTGGTGGTTTTGAATTTGCTGAGTGACATATTTGATAGTGACAATGGTACAATGTTTAACGTGGTAATTTGTGTTTTCTAAATTATAGAGCAGCGTTATATGAATGTAATCAACATTTCTCTTCTTGAAGAATGTTTAAGTCAAAGTTCTTATCAAAGCCAAAAATCAAATGTCAACCTACACCCCGCTGAATCTAGATTTTTGTGATAAAGTAACCCAAATTTCTTCTATTATTCGTGTTTTGTGAAACCTTCGATTCATCGCTTTCATGGACATTATGATTTTTTATCGCAATCAACCATGCAGATACCTTCGATTCATCGCTTTTATGGACATAGTGACTTTTTATCGCAATCAACCATGCAATCGCAAGTTTAAGGGGAAACATTCACCAAAACTATGTGATAATTTTTCATTTGCAAAGTTTATTGTCTGGCTTGAGGGGTTACTATGTTTTCCCAGTAAACATGCGACAAAACGCAATTTTTTAATTGCATAATTTATAGTCTAGAAAAGCGATAAATCGAAGGCTTTACAAAAGCTGAGTCAGTGCGAACTTTGGGGATGAAAGTTTCACAAATACAGATGCGCTGGATCAAAAATGACGGTTGACGACAGCAATGACGGCGTGGGTGCGAGAAGTCGCGCATTAGCCCTAGTTTTGGGTTCCAATCGTTAGGAAAAACACACTGAGCTCGCGGTTTGCACTACAATGAATCCGAAAACGATCGGCGTTACTTGGAACTAGATGAATACTTAAGAATTTGAGAAAAAACGAATTTTTCAAATTTTTCCAAATTTTTCAGAAAAATTGGAAAAATTTCCCGGAAATTTTTCCAAAAAATATTTTTCCGGAAAATTAAAATCCCTAGCTGGAATGTGTCATTCGAGGTGGAAATTAAAATTAAGGAGCGTTGGTATGATAACCAGGTGGAATTGAGAAAAGAAAAAGCAAGCTTGGAAGAGCGATACAATATAAACGGCAAGTTGGCGACGGCTACGTGCAGGTGCATGGGCTTAGCTCCCATGACCCATCTCAGGGCAAGTTAGCTACGAGCACTTGCAGGTACATTGGCTTAGTTCCCATGACCCAACAGAGGGCAAGCTGGTTAACGAACCACTTGCAGGTGCATGGGCTAAGTTCCCAGAACCCAACAGAGGGAAAGCTGGTTAACGAACCACTTGCAGGTTTGGGCTTATGTCCCTTGTCCACTGAGCTGAGGGTCAGAGAAATCTGGCAGGTGTTTTAATCGTATTGTGGTTTTCAGGAAAATAGACTAATGCAATCATGGAAGGTGCAGTTGGATGTTCCGCACGGAACTTCTCTCGCAGGAATCAAGAGACAAAGGATGATTGTTACTGATGAAAGTGTTCGACATAACACTGAGACTGTCTAGGCCTTACTCCAGCTAAGTTTTTACTACTATAGTAAACCATAATTGTATCGTGTCGTTCTGTCACCCTTTAAAAGATGTCAAAGCCATAACTTATCCCTACTCTTTTCCAGGCTCATTTCAGGAATAATTCTATATGGATCTGGAGCAGGAAATAATTTAAAAGGAACCATGCAAGGAAATTCAGTTAACATATCCCCTCACAAGCTTGAAGTGGAATATTCCTGTTGGACCGAGCAAGCCTGACCCAAGTGAAGCCATTCTTTCCGGCTGGAACAAATTACTGGTAATCAAGTTGAAGTGGGTGTTCTCAGAGAATGTCTCAATCACTAATTAAATTTGCATCAGGCATCTTTTTAAGGAGTACATCTGCGATAGTAAGTTTGTACTAGCTATATGTACGCCAGACCACGTCTCGCGTAACAGGCTTCGCGATATATCACGAAACACTGTTACGCTGCGACGCGCCTGGCGCACATATAGCTAGGCCTGCGGCGCTGACACCC
>NW_026267521.1:54670-62418 GCF_000697945.3 Frankliniella occidentalis | reverse complement strand
TGGTTCTCGAAAAGTTTCTGGTTTTCAGCCACTTGTTGAATCAAAAGTACCCGATGAAGTAAATTTGGGGCAATGTGCACATGCTCCTGTCAAAAGAAACAAGTTGTTTCCCTCTTCGCTTTTAAAACCAAAAGTAAGAGAATTTATCATTCACCCACAGCTTTGTTTTAAAAAAGTTGTGACACTTGCTTATCATTTTCAGGAACATGTGTCAACTATTGTTGGTGCTTTGAAAGCAAGACAATTCTGTGGAAGAAGCAGTGCAGAGAGAGATGACTTTGATGCAGTAACTATGGTTGAGGTTTTTCAGCTTACAAAATAAAATTTACTTTTTCATTTTCTAATCTTTTATCTGTTTTTCTTAGTTGTCTGCTGCATCATCAACTACCGAAACTGCTATTGTTTCCCCTTTAAAGATCAAATTACAGCCATCATCCAAGTGCTTGAATGAAGCAAGAGATTTTGATGGTGTACGTTAATTAATATCAGTACAGTTCTCTTCACCAAATTTATATTTTTGCATTAGTTATCATCTTTCTATTTACTCCCTAGTTTTCTTCAGCATCATCAGCAACTGACACAGCTGTTGTATCTCCCATCAAAATTAAATTGCAGTCCTCATGTACTACTGTGACTGCAACATTTGATCATGATTATTGTTCTTCCACTCTGGTCAGCACTTTAGAACGGAGATTAACCTGGCTTATTGAGGTAAGTTTATTTTACACTAATCTTGATTGACCTGCACAAAGGTTCCGGCTTCTGAGGCTGTAACACCATTGAAAATTAAGTGGAAGCCCAGAGATAGGCCCAAAGAAAATTTAGAGGAATCAGAACATGATTATTTTTTGGTGAAGAAGCAGATAACAATTCCTGTAAGCATGGCAAATTTATCTAATTTCAGTACCTTTAAATGTATGCTTGGGTTTTATAGAAAAAAGTTGAATTTATATTTCAGGATGTAGTGGAAGAGACTCCTTATATAGAGAATATTGTGAGTGAAACTGATTTATTGAACTTCCCTTTTCCCTCTTTTTTTTCCTGTCTGTAAATGCAGTGAGCCAGTATTGCTTATCTTGCAGGAGAATGAGGCATCCGGTATCGAAATATCTGACACACCTCCCTCTGATCCGTTTGTTGTTGTTGAAGTGACTGCCACAGAAGTTCCTGAGGCCAATTTGCCTTATCCTGAATTGAAGAGAAATAATATTCATCAGCTTAGAACATGGCTAAAGTTCCGCGGTATTCCCACGGGTGGCAACAAAGGGGAGCTCTTGAAAAAGTAATCATGTGAAAGCTATCTGAATTCGCTTTAAAATGTTCTCGGTGGTCATGTCACTTATTAGAGATTATTTCTTAATTTCAGAGTTGAAAATTGCATAGCTCTGAATAAACATCTTGTCTTGGACCCTAAGGCAGGGGGTGGAGTGTTTTACGAAAAAAAGAAAGACCAATTGATGCAATCACAGGTACTTCAATCATAATAATAATACTAAAATTAATTCATATCTTTTATGTAACTAATACCACAAATTCTCTCTGATAGGACCCAAATCGCATCGACGAGGTGGACCTTTTTTGCTGTGAGGGCTGGGACACCTTCCCAAGTAGGGACATGCCAGCCAGCTTTAATTTTGGAAGCATCTTCCACTATCTTGAAGAGACAATGCCTCAACTTGGTGATATCCTTAGGCAGACTGAAGATAGAGAAAGTGATAGAGAGTCTGGTGATGAAGCCTGTGATATTGTAGAAGAGGAAATTGTGGTGCTCCAGGACCCATTTGAGGATGATGAGAAAGCAGAGATAAAATGTAGCAAAAAGCTGCGCAGAGGGTTACTGTATGTCAAAAGTGGACATGTCCGCAACATTCAGGACAACTTACCTGGTCGCATACATTTATACAAAGCTCAAGTTAGAGCATCAATGAGGGAGAAAGCCTACATGGTAAAAGTGGCACTATCACAAGTTTCAGGTAGTATCGTGAAGTGTATCTGTGACCAGGCATGCCCACAGAGGGCTTTAGGAAGGTGCAGTCATATCAGTGCCTTATTATTCTCCCTCCTGATACATAAGAATTTGAATGGGCCAGGAGGTAAGTTGTTGGTTTGGTTAATACAGGACATAGCAGGCAAGTAATTAGAATTTTAATTGTGACATGTGAAGCTTTATTTAAAATATTTGCACACTCACCTCCTTTTTTAAAATGTGTACTCATTAGTGGAGAGATGGGGGTTGTAGTTATTTTTGAACTAAACACTTGCGTACAGTTAGGTAAGATGACATTAATTATTTGTTTTACGTGATTGACAACAATACATCTATGTAACAGGTTTCAAGAAAAGTCTTCCAACAAATTGGTGAGTTTTGTCATTATGCATTTGGGGGTTGGTCATTTCCATCTACATCTCATGTAAAATGCATTTTCTTCATGCATATAAAAATTACAAAATTATACCTCATTGAGTAAAGGTACAGAACAAGGTTGCCGCATCATTTCCAACTTTTGGAACACACAATCGTCATGATTTCCATACTAATACATTTTGCTCATGAGACCTATCACTCTTCAGTCTCCTTTACAACGGAATCATTTCCTTGCCCTTCATGAATTTGTCCTGGATCATCCAAGGTTTCTGATTGTACATCACTTACTACAAATCTCTTGTCATGAATCCGGCTTGAACCAAAGTTTCGCAGGTAAGCTGCAATGTAGACGAGGTTATCCACAACTGGCAACAGCTTAAAAGGCAAAACACCCTTTAGAAGCCTATTATCTTTGATGTCTGCAATTGCATGCTCTGTATATATCCGAGCAGATGCAATAGCTTTGGTCAAAATTTCCTCTTCCTTGGTGAAGTTTCGACGTTCGCCCAAAGTGGGAGGCTTATAAAATTCACAACCTATTTCCTGTAGTTCAGCTGTCAGCTCATATCCTCGATCAGTCATTACCCCATCTCCCTTCTGCAGTCTACTGAGCAAGTTGCTATTCACAATAACACCTTTGTCAGACATGGAGCCCTCCATTCCGTCACTGCAAAATACTGTGGCACAATTGCATGAAATGCCCACTGAAAATATAATCACATTGCAACCTTTGTAAGAGGAATAGGTATTTCCTTGCTGTTCAAAATTGCTAGGTGCTTCTATGAAGATTGACAGCCCATCCAAAAGAATTCTTAAATTCTTAAAATGTTTCATTTTTTGAGGCTTGTATTTGCGCTGCTCAGCAGCTGTGGGAAACATGTCATCCTCCATCGATTTGAATGTCAAATACAACAATCTTGTCATGATGTAGCATACGTCATGGACTAAAGTATGTCCAATTCCAAACATTTCCGCTAATTCTTCAAGGGGTAATCCTCTCCTTAGCCTCAACAGAAACATGAACAGTTTATCCTCACTTGTTAGTTTTTGAGGTCTAATTTTCTTCGGAGTAGAGCCAGTATACTTCCTTTTCAAAGTCGATATAGTTTCATGACCACCAATTAAGTCAAATAGGGTGATGAAATCTTCTACATCCAAACCCGTGAAGAACTTGAACTTGGGAGAACATTTGCATGTTTCATAAGAATAGTAAGGGATTGTTTGTACTCCTCGATCAATCATACATTTTGACTGTAATAGACCAAGTAAAATTAGCAAGGTTTTTAGTCTGAGAAAACATAAAAACATACTGTACAATAGGCACTACTTACTTCTGTCTGAACACCTTCATTACAAGTTCTTTGGGATTCAACCATGTTTTCTTGATCACCCATATCTCTATTAGGTTGTGGTGGAGGTAATGCTGACACATCAGGATAGGAGAGTATCTGAAATGAAGGACTGCAAGGATTAGTGGGGATGTGAAAAAGATCAATATATACAGGCGGTTATTATTGATACTTTTAGGGTGCTCTCGCAATGCCTTTTACTTCGCTGGTTTTCTAGACATTATTCTCATAGACAAGGTGGAATTATTGTTAGGGCTCAAGTCGTTCAGGAAGGAGAAGTGTAATAATATCTAAAAGAACCCAACTGATGACCAAATAATACAAGTTTTTATTTAAAAGAATTAGTAATAATAATGTTATACTTAGTTTAGGAATCAAAGCCATAACTTAGCAATCCCAGCCAATCAAATTTGTATTATTTGGTCCTCAGTTGGGTACTATAAGATTGTACTACACCTTTCCTTTCTGCATAACTTGAACTCTAACAGTAAATCCACCTTGTTTCTGAGAATCATGTCTAGAAAACCAGCAAAGTCAAAGGCATTAGTATTAGTACCCTCTGTATTTTTCAGTTGTTTGATAGGCCTCTTAACTTCCAGACCTTTTTTAAATGAAAATATTTTTGTTATTGTAGACTATCCTAGCATTCTTTTTCCATGAATTTTCATACTGTAGTTAAGTTTTTGTTTTCTGTGCTAATATTTTTTTCCCATACAGCTGTGACCTGTACGTCAAAGCCTTGCACCTGGAATAGAGGCTCTCTGAAGCATAATCCATCTCGAGCCAACCAGCGTCAGTATGACTCTTTGAAAATGAATGTGGTTCGTCGTGCTAACTTTGATCCAAGAGCCACAAAATTTCAAATGGGTCCGACTACATTACAGCGTAATAACTTTCTGCTACGTCTTGGTGAAGTAAAACCCTCCACTCAGCCGTGCCTTTTCCAATCTGTCATGTCTCTCAAGTATGAAGATTTTGATTATGATGACGAGGATTTACAGTTGTTTAAATGGCACAGGAGAGTAATGTACAATGCTCTTAAGCAGCAGCTTTCTATACTCAAGCCAACAGCGGAACATGTAGGATCCTTTGAAGTTGCTGAAACTGAAGGACAAAGTTCTACTACAGCATGGGCCCGTATTCGATCCTTGAACTGCTCAGCACAACCCAGTAGACAAGTGGATAAATTTGAAAGTGAGAGCTCCAAGAAGAATTTCCTCAGAAAACATTTGTGGGGATTAGATAAAGTGACAACCAAGGCTATGGTCTATGGAAATACGCATGAGAAAGATGCCAGAACAGCTTACAAAGCCAAGCAGGTAGCACTAGATCCAACAGCAGATGTGCAAACGAAAGGATTAATGCTACATACAGAATATGTTGGTTTAGCGTGCAGCCCAGATGGTATTAAAACTTCAAAAGTAGCGTATTCCAAGGACAAGCTATTAGAGATTAAATGCTTGTACTCAATGAGGTCAAAGGATCCTAATCAGTTTGATACAATTTTGCCCCCCAAAAAATTAAGTTCCTTCTGCCTGACAAGAGATATCAACGGGGTGGCAAAGCTTAAGGAAAATCATCCCTACTACGACCAGGTACAATTTTCAATGGGTCTGTTGAATCTGCAGGAATGTGATCTGTTTCTGTGGACAGAGGTAAGTTCAATCACAGTTCAAGTTCCATTCCATGAAGAACGATGGCTGCAACTAAAAGAAAGCTCAACCAAATTCCACTGGGAATACTTGATGCCTGACTACCTGGCTAAAAGAACTCCCTTTGGCCTGAACCCCCTCAAACTTTCATGATGCACTACATATGAGACTTCTTAAAATTTAATTCAAATACCTTCATTCCATGTGTTCCCCGATTGGGCTTGATTATTTGCTTGTGATTTATTTTGACCTGCTGTAAAAAGTGGGTATTAAGATTATTGTAATGTCTGTAACCTTCTGGGTAAACTCACTTTTTCTTTTACATATTTTACTTACTTTTTTTACTTTAGTTTCATACAGTACCATTACACTGGAGTTGGTGTAGAAGTCAACTGTGGAAAGCATTTGGGGAGAAACCAATGTGATCTACAAGTGCAACAAGTTTCAAGTAATGCATGTCATGTCTGGTCTTTTATATTGAAAACTGAATAAATCATCAAAGAAATATTGGGACAGTTCTTACTTGAGTGTCATCAAACCTCCTAAACTTATAATCAGGGCAGTTGGTTATAATGAAACAACTCCTCTGAACACCTTTGGGGTCTACAATCAAACATTTAAGTGACAGCTTTGTACCCCTGATAGCTAGTTCAAAGGGTAACTGGGATTGTAGAGTACAGCTGAAAAAATATACATTCAACATAAATAGAATACATGTAATAGCAACGTTAAAAAAATGTAAGGTATCTAAAAAAATATTAACTTTTCCATATGAACAATCAAACACTTTGGCAATTCGACAGTTTTCACATTCACTTGTGCTTGGTTTTTCTTACAATGTGGACAAACTTCTTCAATGGAGTCAAACAAGGTCTTCACGATAGCATTCTGCAAATTAGGTAGTGACTTCCTTTTAAACTCTACAACACTCTTCACCTGGTCCTCTTCCACAGAGCCACAGGAGGGACATGAGACTAAAAGAATACCAAAGAATTGGGTTAATTGGATTCAAGTTAAAGTAACACTACATGCTGCAAAGATAATATTCAACTAACCATCAGTCTTCACTAAATATTTCCAGATTTTAGCAACAGGTGATGAGTCAAGATCTAAAGCGGAACTGTAACCTGCATCAGCATATTCCAATCTAATCAGGTTGACAAAGACAGTCATGACAATTAAAGGACTGTTCTGACGCTCTGGACTCATATGACATGATGCACCTGCAAAAGAAAAAATGCAACGTGGATAGAGCTACTGTAAATTGAATTGTCAAATGTAAATAATTCCAAGACACCTAACACTTACTGTACCACTTGGCAATCAGAGGAGCAGGGTCAGACAGCTTTTTGTCACATAAGTCTCGGTAGATATTTTTCAAACAGCATATTATGCATTGATCACGGATTCCACAATTGTTTTTATGATGTGCGTCAGAACACAGGAATTCCAAAAAATGGGCGCAGTGGAGCAAAGCCTACAACATGGAATATGTGACACAGTTCGAACAACTTCCAAGCTAAGTTACTTGACCAAACAAAATATTATTTACTTACCTGAACAGTAACAAGCACATGTGATTTCCCATGTACATTCAAAAGACCACCATCAGCATGGCTTGGGGCGTTGTCCGGTTCCATGGTGCCTGTTGGGGAACAAGAGAGAATGTTTGTGCGATCAGGAAGACATGAACATTTCAGGAAATGAGTAAATCACAGAAAGCTACAAAAAAATGTGGTGCTCGGTGTACGCAAAATACGCGAGAGGTGGTGGGAGCCACATGGAAATGCAAAGGATGACTCTGATGTAGTCTGATGCTCTAGGCATAGATCAGTAATACTGAAAATGACATCAGAATGTGATTACCAGTTGTAATTAACCTCCAAATGCTTCGCAGACTCAATGGTGTCTCATTAATTAATGTGTTTTAAGGTGACATCACGTAAATCATGAATTTAAGAGAAAACAGTTTACTGTTGCAGGGGTTATGTTGCCGACAAAGGCTCACATTCAACACATCTCACATATTTCACTTTTACCATCTATTAAAATACGTCCCAAATGATTTTTAACACATCTTATCATAATTAGAAATTACTCACCGGTTTAAAATATATCTTACACTTTAATATAAAAGTACGTTGAAACCGGGGAATAAACACCTAGCGCGTCGATAGATTTCTCATATCGCCCCCAACCACCCACCACCGCTCTCCCATACCCCCACCCCTGACTTTTGTGATTCTTGTGTTCTTCTTACTTCCGTTACGCGGTTGAGCGGAATGGCCTATTGCATACAAGGTTTTTTTGTTTTTCTATCTACTGCCAGCTAAGTAAACATGTTTAGAGAACAACAAGTTAAGTGTTCATTGATGAGGAAGC
>NW_026267521.1:52273-53185 GCF_000697945.3 Frankliniella occidentalis | reverse complement strand
CTTTCAGAAAAACCTCGCTTCAGAAAATTTGGCGTCCTGACCCCTCAAAATGAAACAACCTACTCTACAGTAAAAGCCGCTTATAACGTTGAACTTACTTGCGCCGATATACCAACGTTATGCGGGAAACGTGAAATGCGGATATTCCCTGAAAAATGCCCCCCCCCCCTAGATCGCAGTTTTGAGCCCAGAAACGTCTAAACCGTGTAAAGTAAGCTTCACTGACCAATTTGAAAGACCTGCTGGAGAGTTAAGGCTATTATAAATAAAATTTGCCATTATAAGAAACAAAATGATTTTATTACACATGTATAGAGAAGTACATTACAGGTCTACATACAGAGAGCTGTTTATATGTACAGTGGAAAACTGTACTGCAAAACTGCAGACTGTCATAAATTACATAGAATTAATTATTGTTGGTGAAAGTAGTCAGAAATCTTTGACTGTCTCTTTCTTTCGGGACAAAGCATCAATGTTTTTAATCGCCCTGCCAGCGTCATCATGTTATCAGGCACTGACTGTTGTTGGCAAACCCAGCACCGGACCACGTCCAAACTTGCCATACTCTCCATGGTGGTGACTTTACGAGGAGGCTCAGCGCTGCCTTAACCATCCAACTCGTCGTCGTCTTCGTCGGGGATCCCCGCAACTTCTGTTACTTCATCAACAGCCTTTTGCACGGCAGCAATTTCCTCGATGGTGAGCTCTTCGCAGACAAGCAGGTCATCATATTCTGCAACGAAATTTCGGAAATCGGGCAATTCCCCATTCTCCCCGACGGCGCCGAGCATAGCGCACAGTTCAGGCCACCTGTAAATTAGATCATGTTCAATGCTTCATCAACGGATTATTGGCTGAGCGATTAGCGAAGCCTATTACTCCGTCTGGTCGGAAAAAACTTTTTCTGTC
>NW_026267521.1:47667-50343 GCF_000697945.3 Frankliniella occidentalis | reverse complement strand
CCGTCTTAGGTGTCAGCGCCGCAGGCCTAGCTATATGTGCGCCAGGCGCGTCGCAGCGTAACAGTGTTTCGTGAGATATCGCGAAGCCTGTTACGCGAGACGTGGTCTGGCGTACATATAGCTAGTCTATTTTTTAAACAGCACAAATGTAACCAAAATAAAAAACACGCAGTTGGGCACTGTTCCTGGGTGTATCCCTTACAACCTCATGTCCCCCAGACACGACTTGGCATCAAAAAACACAACGCAACAAACAGCATCCAAGGCGACTTTGGAGGCTGAGACCTTTTTTGTCTCGGATACCTCAGGTACTCCCGAGGTCCTAAAGTGTTCTCAGGCAACCCGACAGTGCTGCCAACACACCGGAAGTTGAGATTTAAGCCCAGGAAAAAAGGTCTCGAGGCTCAAAGTCGGCCGAAAGCTTATCTCTGGTGTGATCTCGGCCGACTTTGGAGGCTGAGACCTTTTTTTGTTTCGGGTGCCACGGGTACCCCGTCTGTTCGAAAGTGTTCTCGGGCAACCCAAAAGTGCTGCCAACACACCGGTAGCCGGAATTTGAGCCGACAAAAAAAAGGGCTTAGGGCTCAAAGTCGGCCGAAAGCTTATCTCCGCTGTGATTTTGGCTGACTTTGGAGGCTGAGACCTTTTTTGTCTCGGGTGCCACGGGTACCCCGCCTGTTCGAAAGTGTTCTCGGGCAACCTGAAAGAGCTGCCAACACACCGGTAGTCGAAATTTGAGCCGAGAAAAAAAGGTCTCAGGGCTCAAAATCGGCCGAAAGCTTATCTCCGTCGTGATCTCATCCGACTTTGAAGGCTGAGACCTTTTTTGTTTTGGGTGCAACGGGTACCACGTCTGTTCGAAAGTGTTCTCGGGCAACCCGAAAGAGCTTCCAAAACACCGGAAGTGGAAATATGTGCCCAGGAAAAAAGGTCTCAGTGCCCAAAGTCGGCCGAAAGCTTATCTCCGCCGTAATCTCGGCCGACTTTGGAGGCTGAGACCTTTTTTGTATCGGATACCACGGGTACTCCGGAGGTCCTAAAGTGTTCTTGATCAACCCGACAGTGCTGTTAACACACCGGTAGTCGAGATTTGAGCTCAGGAAAAAAGGTCTCAGGGTGTAAAGTCGGCCGAAAGCTTATCTCCGCTTTGGAGGCTGCCCTCACGGGACTCGGGGACGAGTGCGGACGGTTGCCAAAATGTCATGTCCAATTTCGTCCCGGATTGGCAAAACGGACGAGTTTGGACGTGGAGCAAAAAATCATCATTGCGTCCTCTAGCGTCACAGAGCGTCACGTTGGTCGTCATAGGTCGCCACATTGCGTCCAGGCAGATCACTAGGTCCATTCGACACCTGAGAAGAACAACCGCTTATCTCCGCGGACTGGAAACAAACCCGCTTACCTCTGCAACCCTCAAACAAAACCGCTCACCTCTGGGAGACGCAAACTAAGTCATTTAAGCGGCTTTGGTTGCGTGTGCCAGAGGTGAACGGTTTTGTTTGAGGGTTGCAGAGATAAGCGGCTTTATTTCCAGTCCGCGGAGGTAAGCGGTTGTTCTTCTCAGGTGTCTCATTCCGCCCAGCTGAGTCCTAGGTCGTCCCTTCCGTCCACACGCGTCCATCTCCATCCAAACACGTTAATCTACGCCCCACGTCGTCCACACAAGTCCTTTGGCGTCCTCATCGTCCTCGCGTGTCCTGCTTCGTCCGCAGCTGCACCTCCGCATCGACACGGGCCGTTCGGCATCAGACCTCGTCTATTGTCGTCCTCCGAGGTCCTGCTTGCTATCCAGCCGCATCCCCCCTCGTCCTCCCGCGTCCTGCTTCGTCGAGCTCCGTCCCCCCTCGTCCAGCCTTGTCTGGCTGCGTCCCCGGCTAGCCACGCTGGTCCTCGGGACGCCCGACGTCTTCTGACGTCCTGCTTGGTCGAGCTCTGCCCCTCTCGTTTTGCGATCCACCGCAGGGGCCGAGTCCAAGAGCCACACCAGGATGGTCTGGTCAGCATAGCCGGTTGCCATGCAGAGCAGCAGGAGGGCGTCCGAGGCGAGGACCTGGTTGGCCTGGCGGGCGGGAGGACATACTATCCTCAGCAGCAAGAGGGAGTCCCAAGGCAAAGACCTGAGAACACTCAAATGTCCCCATAAGAGCCGTTATAACCCCTGCGAAAGCGTGGGTAGGCAACACCGCCGCACAGTGCAGCGCAGCAGGGCTGTCTACATCCGCAGGGGCTTCCTCGCGCTTGGGTGCTTGATGACTCCAAGGATGTACCCCGCTGGCTTGCCTCAGATTGCCCTGCTGCTCACTTGACAATAGTCGTGCATTCTGCGGAAAACGCCAACTTGTTCTTCTCTCTTGATCCCATCATTCTAACAAATTTTCTTGCTGAGTATACAGGTCAGGTGTTTGGCGCTAAAGAAGAGAAAATTACTAGAAAACAAATTCAAAGTGTGTGTAGAACCATAAGAGCAGAAACAGTGCACTTCCTTACCTTATTATGTTTGCTGTGTATGTCTATAAGTGAGTAATAAAAAGTGTTATGGTATACCAGAGTCCATATCCAGGGATGGGCTCGTTACATCCATGCCCAAGTGATCGAAATTTCGTAAAACACAAATTTTTGGGGGTTTTGGTAATATTGTTAAAAATGGGGTGTTCAATACATCCATGCAAAATAAAT
>NW_026267521.1:44470-47447 GCF_000697945.3 Frankliniella occidentalis | reverse complement strand
CTAGTTTGTAGCCAACATGGCGTCGTGCAAGTGGCCTGGTTGTCTGCTCTCTGAAGTTAAGGACCCGCCCGCAGCAGCAGCATTCATTCTGACACCCCACTCGAGACTATCACAGCCACCTCGGTGAGTATGAGAAATTCTACAGAACCCTCTCGATACTTTGCAAGAGAGGGAACGGGACGGGGGCCGGTATTGGCGCGTCTTTCGAAAATAGGGTGTTCCAGGCTATCTAAAACGGAAGTGAAAAAGAACAAACTCACTGATTTATCTGTTTCCGTCCGCCCAGTATGAGAAACTACCATGGCAGTTTGGTCCGATCCTAACCTCTCAAATATGGAAGGGAGCTCGAAACTGATCTGACAGTTTCTCATACCTGAAAGGCCTCGGAGGCACGTGATAAGCTCGACCAATCAGAGCCGTTACGGAAACAGAATGGTCAGTGAGTTTGTTCTTTTCCTACTTCCGTTTTAGATTGCCTGGAACACCCTATTGGCCTCCCGTCAGCGTTGTCAACCGTACCTATGGAATGCGAATCTTAATTTAGCACATCGGTTTGCAACCTAACGGTAAAAATACTTCGCTAAATAATTAAAGATCCAACGACGCTCAATTTTTGTGTTCCGTTTTGTGTGTTGTTGTTTGTTGTTGGTGGTTTTGTTTTGTGTCATATTGGGCTCTGAAGTCCCATATGATGCCGAAGTCACTAGCTTCGCATAAATAGATTTTTCTCAGCCAACAATTGGTGACTAGACATCTTTGGGGCCACTTTGGACAAGTTGGAATCCCGGGAAAATCCCAGCTGACTGCCAGGCGAATTTGGTTTACCCCGCGGTTGATTTCGGGCGATTTCATTGGCTGATCGACCCCGGGCGCGCTCGGCGCTCGGCCGCTCGGAGCCGAAGCGATGAGACTCGCTCGGCTACTGGCAACCCTGCTCTGCTCTGTCCAGGCTCCCTATCGCTCATCTCATCCTTACTGCACTCCATACTCCATTCCTTGTCTCGTTGTGGTCGCGGCAGTTCGTTCTCCTTCACCCGCACTCTCTAACGTCTGATCTCACCGTGTTTCTCTGTCGTATTGTCGCACTGGAAGTCGTTAATAGTCGAAAGCTATTACTACTCGTATTGCTGCTGATTGATTTGCGTTCCGTCTCCTTCCAAATGGCTCAGCCTGTGGTAAGTATATGTCTCTTCTGTGGCCTGATCGTAGCTGTTTGCCTTCTGCTCCGCGTCCATGTACAGGGTAGGTTTTCTTGCATCACATACTGACAACTGCTTCTTTGTTTAGAATGATTTTGGATTGTTCTGTGGAGCAACAGCCACCAACGCGGCCCATCTGCATCAACTCATGGTGTCTACTCCAACCCGCCGTAGCTTCGTGGCTGGTTACCAGGGCATGTCCGAGGGCCTCGACCGCGTTACGCTTGGCGTGGACTGTGACCTGGTGCATGGCAACATCCTCATCGGCGATGCGTGAGTTCCGTTCGTTCGCCATCCTCCCGTTTCTCTGAGTATTCCTTGCTAACGGCGCGGCATTTCTTGTATTCCAGTGGGGCTGCTCAAAATGTTGCCTACCTGAATAGGTTGGGTGCAACACACGTCCTGAATATGGCCGAAGGTAATGGTGCAGGAATGGTGCCCACAAGTGCCTTGACCTATGCTGGTACTGGCATCTCCTATTGCGGGTTTCCTGCTCTGGATCAGCCTGCATTTGACATCGCCCGCTATTTTGGACAGGCTGTCACATTTATTGACAGCTGTGAGGCTAATGGTAAGTTTTCATTGTGTTAACTTGCCTGCAGTGTGTTATTTTTCCCCGTCTCATGTGTGTTTTCTCTTCCAGGCAAAATACTTGTTCACTGCCTGAGAGGGCGATTTTGTTCTGCTGCTGTTTTCTTGGCTTACTTGATGATCAGACGCACCATTCCAGCCCCCTTGGCCATGAAGCTTTCTTGAGCAACTTGCAGAGTTGCACAACTCTTTGTGTGTTGCTGCCAATACTTAATCTTTTATCTCAGTCTAGTATAAATTCACTTGTTAACGGTTTGGTATTCTTGTCTTCTGAAAAGAAACTTGTTTGGTTTTGGCACGATGCTCCTACGTCGCCTGACATCCATTTCATTTCTGTTTTGCACACTCTCTTATCGTTTCATAGGTTTTAAAGCTCATAGTACTTTTATTTAACCCTTTTGTGCTCAGTTGTCTGGCAATGTTTTTGAGAAATTCTAGTGTTGCTCCTGATTTTTGTGATTCCAATTAGTATCTGGTTGTGTACAGTACTATGCATCATCTGTTTCGTTTAACATCTTCCCATCTGTTTCATTGGCATAGACCTCAAGATCTGTAAAGTAACTGTGTACATACAGGCTTACATCATGAAATTTAAAAGTAATATCTTTTTAGACAGTGTGCTTCAATGTATTTTCTTTTGTTGTTAAAACATTTACTGAACGAGGTGGGGCAGTGAGTTCGGTGATTTTGTTTTGATTTTGTTTGGTAAAACTCTTATTTCACTGCTTTGTGCAGACCTTTGTGTTAACCTTTTGATTTCGTTCGCCTGAACTGGTTGTTTTATCCACTAATTTACACTTTAATAAACTAAAATGGTTTCATCGTATTGTTTTTATTTTGGGGAGACTGACAGCCGCAGTTCAAGTCAGTCTTTTTTTATACATGTTAGATCCTTTGACTTTTGGAGATTATTAATTGGCTAAAGTCTACATTTGCTCCCCTTTCCCGTCGACTTTTCTTCACATATTGAAACGTTCAAAGAATCTCTAAGCTGGTCACAGTAAATTTCCGACTGAATGGTGAACTACGAGTTCGACCAACTTGCTAACAGGAGAGAGAGAGGGGGGGGGGGATATGCTGAGCTATGGGCCTCCTGGACTCCAAGTCCAGTGAAAGGGAGGGGGTTCATTTTTAGCCCGCTCTTTTGCTTAAAAGCTATATAAGCGGGCTTATGCCATCGCCTCTGT
>NW_026267521.1:34995-36880 GCF_000697945.3 Frankliniella occidentalis | reverse complement strand
AATAGACCATTTGGCTATTTTCACCTCATTTTCGCCAAGAAATGCCCCCTAGCACCCAAACGTTTCAAGATAGAGCAAAACGGACGAAATTTTTGCCCAAAGGGTCCTATTTAGACGAGTTACCCCTTAGGAACCCATAAAAAAAATATTTGGAAAAAAATAATTTTGCGGCTCGTGGTTTTTGATTTTTTAAAAAGTCAATTTTTGTGCTAGAGTGCTCATCTTCGAACTCGATCTGTCTTTTTATGAAACAAAACGACCCTGAAATTCCCAGATCGCTATCTCAATCCCTTCTCGAGTTATCGTGCGGACAGACAGACAAACAAACACACAAACACACAAACAGAATGAAACTTTTCGGGTCAGTGGAGTAATGGGCTTCGCTAATCGCTCAGCCAATAAGTAACTGGTGTCTACCCTTTAATGTCCTTACCTCTTGTGGTGGGCCTGATTGGGTTCTATTTGAGTATTCTCTGTATTTTTTATTCAATCTGATTTTGCTTTAATTGAATAACTAACTGGTGTCTACCCTGTAATGTTCAATTTTTTGTTTGTATGGTCTGTCCTGACTTATCAGATGATTTGTTAGTGTTTGTATTGTTCACCTTTGTATCCTTAGCTTTGACACATTCATTAAACAATTTTTTTAAGAGAATCGTGTGTTTCTTTTTTTTTTATAGTGTTTCCACAGTGAAGAAATTCTTGCACTTGCATGTTCTGTCACAAGCAGTCAGTCCTAAACTTTTCTGCATTGTCCTGCCCTGAACCCGCGGTGTACCTAACCAAAAACGCATACGAAAGATTGGAAATAGGAACGACTGTAGCCGAGGGGTGCCCAACTGAGGTAATCAGGTGTACACAGAGTAGGTAATCCCTGGTAATCACCAGTAATCATTGGTAATCACCAGTAATCCTTGGTAATCGCCAGTAATCCTTGGTAATCGCCGGTAATCCTTGGAAATCGCTGGTAATCCTTGGTAATCTTCGGTAGGGTTCCCAGGCGATGGCGCACCATCAGTTGCAGCACTTGAGTGCTGTGTCTGCACTTGCCGCACCAACTTTGGCATCCTGAACTTGTGTGGACACATATTGTGTGCGGATTGCAGGGACATTCTTCTTCGCCGTGGCCCAATCGCGAGCTGCCCAGCTGATACCTGTACCCTGGACTTTACTCTTACAAATTTTGTCACCATCTGCAGCCAACCTCATCCTCTTGAATGATTGTTCTCATCACATCTGCTGAACTTGACCCTAAATTGTTTTGCTATCCATTCTATAGTTGTGTATTCTACATCCTTTTGTTGTTTTCATAGTCAAGTTGAGGTCGTTGTGTGGCTGTAAAGCATTATTGAAATATGTTGCAAGAAGTCAGTTCCAGCCGATAGCAGTGCTAACTGCACAACGGGATGGCTGTTGTTGGTATCCACATCAGTCATCCTAGGGGGCCTGCTACTGGTGCTGGAACTGGCTTTTTACTTCATTGTGTTTGTACATATGTTATTGTAAGGGGTTGTTGACCATACAACCCGCAGTATTTTCTATCTGTAATTTTGACATGTAACGACCTCTTCTCAACTTGACCATTTAATCATTCTCTTCGTTCTAGTCTCCGCGCAATATATTTTATGTCTGTTTCAATGGTCAAGTTGATTGGAGGTCGTGGTGGTTCCTAAACCTTCTGTACTTTTGTAGTTTCAATTTTATTGTTTTGAGAATTTGTGGTGTTCAGTTTTAGTATTCTTTGTTCATCTTGTAATCTATTCCTTTGTGTTGCTGAAATGGAAGTAACTAGTTTCTAATCTTCTATAAGCCTCTGTATTTGAAGTAACTAGTGTTCTGCAAATCTAACTGTATGACAACTTGACAGTATAAACTGCAAAACTTA
>NW_026267521.1:33171-34945 GCF_000697945.3 Frankliniella occidentalis | reverse complement strand
GTTTGGATTTTTCTTCTTCTTTGTCGCTTCCGTCTTTCAATTCCGCATCCGCCGCACCTTGTCCGCACCACCGCACGTCTTCTCCTCTCCTGCTTTCCATCACCAAATTTCATCGTCAAGAATCCGTCCATCCTGCCATGAAAAATTATCAAGGTATACCGACCGAGAAACTTGGAGACAAGTCTATCATTTAGAACCTGATTTCTCAAGTTTCGATAGGTGCTTGCTTGTCGTTTGTAGATTATAGATTAGAGTTGGCACGCACATTTGTGTCTCGCTTTCGTTCTGTTTTCTATATGTCTATTCGGATTATGTACTCCCAGTCTTTCGGATCGCTATCAGTGCCTTCACACGGGCTTCCTGTTTTTTGCCTGTGCGTTACTGGTGCGGAGTGTATGGAGACAGTGGAGGCGTGGGCTAGGCGGCTAGGGCTAGGCGTGCCTTACATTTGACTTCGATCGCGTTGCCTTTTGCTCGTTTCGGTATTGTCAACTGATAGAGTGATTTTTCTTTCAGAACCCGATGGCCCTATGCCATTGGCACCAGGGGGGCAGCAGCCTGCTCACCAGCAACCGGGCCTTCCTGCCCAGCAGCAGCAGCAGCAGCAGCTACCCGGCATTGCTGCTGGAGCAGTGTCGCCCATTACCATCAACGTCATTGGTAGGTACCATATGGTCATAAATTACCCTCCCTTGAAGAAATACTAGTAATCGTTGTCATTTTTATCAGACACTTCACTGTGTTGGTCCCTCGCTGTAACTTCAATCAATCCTAATTGTTAGTCAGGCGTTTTTGGCTGAGTTAGTTTCCAAATGTTTTTTAATATTCCTCTCTGACCTCGCATCTTTACTCTCATAACTTTTGAATCAGTTCCTTCTCGGAGCGTTGCTTGATGGCTAATCGTGTTATGTCTGTAAGCAACTCTCATTTCACAAACCTCTTGGACATGCAACTTGGCTTTATCGCATTTAACTAGACCAGTAGAATGCACATTAATATACATTGAACTGGGCCAACAATTAATCGTCAGTCATTATGCCACTACCAGCCATTTCCAGTGACTTACTGAAAGCCGAAATGCAGAAGAGTGCAGGGAACAAGGAAATGAAAGTCACCATGTTAAAGTAAAGCGATTTCCACTCTCTTCTCCCACCCCCTTTCCCCCCATTCTCCGCTTCGCTCCACCGGCAACTCCGTTCGGCAGGGGCCGGGCCTGCTTGGCCTGAAGGCGGCGATGGTCGGGCCTTCGGCCCGACCATTTCAGTCTCGCGATTTACTGAAGAGCATAATCAAATAAATAATGTGACCGGTAAATCACTTGGCATATTTGAGTAAACTAAAGCGTCCGGCAAGGGGCCTGCGGCCCTAGAAATTTTCCCCCTGGACATGACAAGAGACTGTAACGGGGCAACACCGTGACTACACCCCACCCTTCTGCTTTGCTAAAGAAAAGGTGAACCAGCGCAGTTTTTAGATTTTACATTGTTTGTCAAACAGTCTTAACTTGACTTTCTGCTATTGTGTTCAATACATCTACCTCTAGGGCCGAAACAGTAGAAGATACGGCAAATCCGAGGGTAATTTCAGATGCAGAATGTGTTGTTTTGGGGGGGTACTTCCTCTGACATTTTACGATTGGACGCCTCCTTGTACGTCTTTATGAGCAACGCGGTCATTTTCGCCGTATTTCGTCGAAAAAAGCACTCTAGCGCCCAAACGGTGCAAGATAGGGTCAAACGGACGAAATTTTCGCCCTTAGGGCTCTACTTTCACG
>NW_026267521.1:30360-30996 GCF_000697945.3 Frankliniella occidentalis | reverse complement strand
AGTCTTACAGTTTGAACTATCAAACTAGCCCTCTGCAGCGAAGACTGTAGCAATATTTAGTTTTGCAGTTTTAACTGTCAAGTTAATGTTATACAGTTAGATTTGCAGAGTGTCAATTTGAGTATTCTCTGTATCTTTTAATCTAATCTTGTGTTGCTTTATTTGAATAGGTAACCGGTGTCTGCCATTTTAGTATTCACCAAATGTCAGTCAGGTCAAAATATTGTCCACAGTCCACAGTAAATAATTGATCAGGCTCTAGTATTGACATATCTCTCATTTTCTGTGTACGAATCTCCACTGTGGGGATAAGTATTGAGACGTCCACAGTAAATAATTGATCAGGCTCTAGTATTGACATATCTCTCATTTTCTGTGTACGAATCTCCACTGTGAGACAGAAGTAATTTTACTGATTGCATTTAATGAAAATCCTAGTTATCTCTCATTGCTCATTGAATAAGTAACTGGTGTCTACCCTTTAATGTCCTTACCTCTTGTGATGGGCTTGATTGGGTTAAATTTGAGTATTCTCTACATCTTTTATTCTAATATTGTGTGTCTTTAATTTAACTAGCTATATGTACGCCAGACCACGTCTCGCGTAACAGGCTTCGCGATATCTCACGAAACACT
>NW_026267521.1:23447-29050 GCF_000697945.3 Frankliniella occidentalis | reverse complement strand
TGAACCTGCTAATCGCATCCACACCGTCATGTTTGCCGATTGTTGATATCACCCATGGCGTGTCTGTTGCCAACGTGTGTTTGCAACGAAATAACTTGTCACTTAAAAGAAGGGCCTGTCCAAAACGGGGTCGGTGAGCCGCTTATGGTCGCCGATCGGTCGGTGTGCGAGAGGGACAAAGGCATGCTATTCAAAAGGACGCTATCTCTCTCGCACCGACCGACCGATCGACGTCCGAGCGGTTCATCGACCCACCTTGCGGACAGGCCCGCATGTGCTCCTACACGGGGAAGGTGCATGGTGCGACTGCAATCGCCGATTGGGTTTAAACCGTTCGTAGGCGTAGAGCACACGGGTGCAGGGGTCAGGGAAATGAAAATAGATAAAAGTCCTCCGTCTTGTGTAGCAACACTTTGTGTAAGGAAGAGGGGTATGGTATTTCGATCTGGAATCATAACTTATTTTCCCAACCATCTTTGACACCACCCAACATGTCGATTCGTGTGAATTGATACTATCTTGAAGAGCCCGTGTGAGAATAGTAGGCTGAACGCGGTTTGATCTGCGCCTGAAAATTAAGACACCGTTTAGACCACAGTCAGCCCCAGTCAGACGCCGTTCAGACGGTAATCAGTCCGGAATCAGTCCTCGGATGATGCGCGCAGGAGTCCGAAGGTGGACTGATCAGTTTCTGACTGGTGACTGAATGGAGACTGAAAACGGACTGAACTAGGACTGAAAAAGAGCCTCTATTCAGCCCTGGATCAGACAGTGTTCTGTTCAGTCGTCGGGCCGCCGCCTCTCCGGGGGCTGGCGGTATGAGAAATAAGGAGGTGCGCGGCCGCACAGCGGCCACCGCCGGCTGAACGCCGTCTGTATCCGTTTAGACCGCCTCCAGCCCGGGGCCGCACCCCAAGCCGCCACGCGCGCTGTGTTGCCTACCGCCACGGCGCTCCGCACCGAGCCGCGCAGCGGGTTGCCTACCCGGGCCCTCCGCTGGCGCTCGCCCGGGCGGGGCCTCGCGCCGCCTGCTCCACTTAACTGGTAAAGTCGCCGATTGGGTTTAAACCGTTCGTATGCGTAGAGCACACGGGTGCAGGGGTCAGGGAAATGAAAATAGATAAAAGTCCTCAGTCTTGTGTAGCAACACTTTGTGTAATTGATAATTAACAGTGGTCAATACATAAAAACCAAAAGCATGCCCTATTAACCAGTTAGTAAATGTCATTGAGATAGAAACGAAACAAAAATTGCAATCTTTAACAACATTACAAGCTTATTACCGTAGTGTCTTCGTCAGATGAAATGCGGCCGACCCGGGAAACTAGCGTCGCAGACGGGGCGCACAGAAAATCATCATAGAGCGAGCCAGAGCCAGAAGAAGATGACCACAGCCCCGCGGGCGAGTTCTTCGAGCGCGGAGATGGCCAAGGGAAATTGCCGGCAGAATAAGGGGAAAGGTGAGATGCGTATGAGATGGTGGGTAAAGCGGTGCCGGTGATAGGTAGGGCGGGAGACACATTAAAGGCAAATGAAGTGCCGGGTGAAACATCTATGGATGAATAAGTGCTGTTAGGGGGAAAATTAATTGATGTGGGAGATAGAGTAGGGGTGACAGGTGCAGGGGTGTCAGGTGCAGGGAAGCCCATCCCACCCGAAAAAAGTTTTCGAGGTACGAAGCCTAAATGATAGATTTCACCTATAAATGACCGTGTGCAAAGTCCGGGGCGTGTGCGACAACGTTTACCCGGATCGCATCGCGATTTTCGGTTTGGCCCAACCTTGGCGCCAAACAGGCCCGCCATCTTGTAGGCGCCGCCCAGGGCGCATGGTGAGGCTGTTACCCTATGGGCCCTACTTTGTATCGGATATGAAGGATCTGAGCTCGCGAAACACGCGGCGTGTCCAGGGGCCTAAACGTGCCCGTGAAAAAAAATTTGTATACGGCACGTATATGGCGCCATGTATGTCCGGACGCGCTCAAACATATATTTGACATATAACTTGTGCATATATATCCCATATATTGCCATATACGGCCATATATTGGCCATAAACGCCATGCCATGTGTGGCACATATATTTCATGATCTGTGTCATATATGGGCCGTGTGGTCAGTGCCATATAATTCCTTAAGTTCCTTAGTGACAAATGTTTGCGTATCTTGGTGGATGCATTTAGGGTGCAGTCAATGAAAGTACTTCGCTGTGGAACATTAAGTGGCACCAAAAACCTCTAAAGTAACAGCACCCTCTGAGGAGGGCTATCGAGATTCGTTTTCACCCAGTTTGGGTAGTTGGGGTGAGAACTCCAACGACATGCGGCGTCAAGTCCGATCGGACTTGAATCGGCACTCTACAAGAATTTCATTACTGCTGCGAAGTACGTGGTATATACCTCACACACGAACGGAAACGGCGCCTAGGTGTCATTAAACCGCGGTTTCTGATCAGCAGCGAGAATAAAATTCAATTACGATTATTCACGACACAGAATGGTGACTGTTAAAATCCAAGTGTGCATAGCATCAGGGAGGTCATTCCTCAAAGGGTCACAGCTAAAATCGTGACCAAAACTGTCCTTGACGTAATTTTACGTTAAAAAAGACTGTAAAATGTTCTTTTTATCTTAGAGAGCCATCTAGCGGCGGAAATCCGAACTATCTCAATCGATGTGTCGTTATATTAATTACTGTGGCTTAAAGTTAAATCAGGCTAGAGCATTACGATCGGTTGACCAAATTTGTTACCAAGCAAACACGGGCTGCCCGATCGGCGCCGCGCGCGGTCGGTTGCGGAATCTGATGCGGGGAGACGCGCAGTCACATCAATGGACGGCATTTCAGGGCGCGGCTCGGGCGGGCGGTGGCCCGCAGCACCTCCAAGATGAGGCCGTCGTTACAGCGGAGATAGTGGCCGGTGTACGTCAAAGGACCTGCAAATCGAGCTAATGCAAAACCGCTCGGCGCTTCGATAGTTGGGCCAAAACAAACGTTTTGATCCGCAGAGGCAAAAAAAATTTCCCTTAGGAAAAAAGTTATAAGGGGTTAAAATTAACATGGCGCCTTACGGTGACTCCGGGTAGGCAACTCGCAGCACACCCCGTGAAACTTTTAAAGTGTGTGTACCATGTGTGACAGACATGTAAGTCACCATACGTTTTGGTCTTGTATGTCCCATACGAGTGACATGTATGTGTAACACATGTGCCATGCGAGTTCCAGGTATGTTATCCATATGTACGAAAAATGTTGATTGGGGTAGTTTTTCTTACCCCTCACCCCCTTTGCCACCAAAAATTGATTTTTTTAATCGGACAATGTTGAGTTTAACACGTTTTGGAACATACACATTGACAATTAGAACGAATTTTACTTGAAAACTTACTTTGAAACCGATGTTGTGGAGAATCGCACCCGAACCCTTTGGATTGCGAACCCGTTGTGCTGACCACTAGACCACCGTGCCGCGCTTGTGTGGTTTGCGCAGATGTACGGTCTTAAGCTACATACGTACACTATATATGGTACATGTATGGAACACACATGTAGTCGTCAGACTACAATGTATGTTTTTCGCCTGTTATGCCATCGCACTGTGCAACATATGCCTTTTGTCTTTTCACGTTATACTGACACATTTTCATGATATCATAGACAACATATGTGCATCCTGTTCTATGCTTCTTAACCTTTTAGCGGTTAAATCATTTACTTGACCAACTCATTTTCGACTGATCTTAAGTGTTAATAATCACACATGTGCCACAAGTTACATTTCTGTCATACATAGGATTGGTGTGTCGACTCGTATAATGCCTATATGTACAAAGCAACAAAACGGGTGTTCCCTACATGACCCATGTGCCATATGTGCCGGAAATCCATCGGCGACGCATATATGTAAAGTCAGCCATACATGTGAAAAAGAACTATGTATGTAACATACGAACGTCTGACACATGTATGTTACCAAAACGTATGGTAAGTGCAGGTAACATATAAGTATCATATGTTTCGTATGGTGTACATTTATGAAACATACCTGGAACTCGCATGTACCACACATGAGGAGGGTTTCACGGGCGCCCGGCCGTTTTTCGCTGTTCGCGCGGTTTTTTCGCGAAAATGGTGACTTAGAGGTAAAGTATATCAACAAAAATTAGAGGAGCGGTACAGAAGAGTGTACTGAAGACTCTCGCGTTGAGATAGTGTCAAAATTTTGCTTGTGAGGGCGTCTAGAAGGCAGCAAAGTCCAAATTCACGGGCTTTGAACACAGTTGTGTTCAAAGTCGTTCAACGTCCAACCCATGCACCCAGAGTGCAGTTCTTTCGTACTAAACTGTCAAGTGAAGTGTGCTGAACACGCTCATGGTACCTGTTTGGACCTCAGACCTCTGGAAATTAATTTATTGAACATTTAGTCAAGCCACGCCGGCTCGCTCGGGCCCGGCCCCGGCCGCTGGGATGGCTGCAGCACCCACGGGCCCGGACTGCTCCGAGGCTGTGTCATGCAGTTCACGGCGGGAGAAGGGTGACTATTGTAGAGTATACTGTGTGAAGCTTCTTTTATTTGTTGATCTTTTTGGTCTTGGTCTAATGGAATGGGTTGATGTGGTGGGTCCAGAGTACACGGTGCAGCGTCTCTTCTTACTGCTTTGGCGCCATTTCTCAGAACAGCACCATCGTACACACTAAAAGCTTGTAAACATTTTTGCTCATAGTTTGTTCATTCCAGCGTATTAAAAAATGCGTAACCGGAGCACGTACACAGAACTCAGTATACTATGAACAGAAATGTGAGCTTTAAATGTGTAGTAATGACTGTGTTAACACTAGAAAAACAGAGGTGTTATGTAACACCTTTAAAA
The DNA here is from genome assembly GCF_000697945.3 of Frankliniella occidentalis. Lineage (NCBI taxonomy): Eukaryota > Metazoa > Arthropoda > Insecta > Thysanoptera > Thripidae > Frankliniella > Frankliniella occidentalis. Next base: position 24,180 of record NW_026267521.1, on the reverse strand, counting down.
TGTGCTATTGTACGAATGCCTTTGTAAAGGCACTATTTTACTGAAGCCTGCAGAAAGGTATGACATCGCACCTTTGTTTTTCTAGTAAAATGAGTAAAATATTTTAGGTCGCACATCACGACAGGTGGCCAAACGCACCGTCAAAAACGTAATTTGACGGGAGGGCCCCGGTAAACTAGGCCAGCGGGACCCAGTGACGCACAATTAAATCCGAGCACGCCAAAAAACTGTGCTTAAACTGTGCTTTTGAACCGTCTTGGCCACAAAAACTTTGCTCGCCTCCTTATGGGCGAAAACGACGCCTTTACTTGCTAAAAAAACTGTCAAAAACGTATATTTGACGCACAATAAATCTGAACACTCCAAAAAACTGCGCTTAAACTGTGCTTTCGAACCCTCTAGGCTACAAAAGCAATATTCGTCTCTTTATGGGCGGTATCGACGAGTTTACATAGGCCCCGCCAACTTCACGACAGCAGGAACCATTGTGAATATCAACATTCCGATAACGCCATTCTGAACGATAGAAATGTGCTTTCAGCCCGTGCTTTTCGTTTGATTCGTGCGTCGACGTACGTTGCTAAAGAAACTGTCAAAAACGTATATTTGACGCACAATAAATCAGTACACTTCAAAAAACTGCGCTTAAACTGTGCATTTAAACCGTCGAGGCCGCGAAAACTGTGCTTTTTTTTACGGGCGAAAAACGACGTGTTTACAGGTAGGAGAAAAC
>NW_026267521.1:22114-23397 GCF_000697945.3 Frankliniella occidentalis | reverse complement strand
TAATCAGGTGTACACGATTTTTTCGAGTTGGGCACCCCTCGACTGTAGCTGATTGTAAAATAATGGTGCCACTGTAAAATACTGCTGGAGACTGTACATAAGGAAATGATTGGAGGTGATTTTGATATGCTTCAGTATGAATGTTACTGAAAATTATTATTTTGTTGAAGAAGTACTCATCTTGTTCAAAGCCAGGGTGGCCACGCAACCTGGAAGTCAGGGAAAAGTCAGGGAAAAAAATATTGTTCAGGGAAGTCAGGGAAAAGTCAGGGAAATTGAACGTTAGTCAGGGAAAATGACTGAATCTTGCTCGAAATTGTTATTTTCAAACTTTCGGTGGCATTTTCAATTTTTGGGGAGGCAAAAAGTTCCACTTAAAATACCTTTAAAAGTCAGGGAATTTGCGTAAAAAGTCAGGGAAAAGTCAGGGAATTTGATAGCTCCGATCGCGTGGCCACCCTGAAAGCTTACCGAGGCCGAGTGCACTGTCAGCTCTAGAGCGGTGCCGTGGCCGTTAAGCTTTTGGTCTCGCAAGAGGTCACTCCGGGATGGGAGCGTGGGCTTTCTCGGGGAGCCTAGACTAGGCCGCCCTTAGGGCGCGCGGTGGAGGTGGAGACGTCGTTGGTCAGCCGGAGCGACAGGGCCTCGACTCGAAGCACTGAGTGAGGCGATGGTGATGGTGTTGACGTACAGCCTGCGGATGGGCACGGGCTCTCGAAAGCTGTTACGCACCGCGGCCGTATGCGGGGCACCAGCAGCCGTCGCAGCCGCGGCCGACGGACGGGGACGGCAGGCTGCGGACTGCGAAGCCACTCGCCGCTCCAACCAGCCCGACGTGCAGCACGCACCGCTCCGGCACGACCTCTGCTCAGCACAGTTAAGGTTGGCGGCGGTCGGCGGTGCAGGCATGTCGTACAAGATGTAACCTGGCCGGCGACGCGACGGGAACATCATGGCCTTCTGCGGTCTTCCCCCCTCGACGCCGTCAAACGAACTACAGCAACAAAACCAACCGTTGGTGCCGCTTGTATGAGCGTGAGCAGAACGAACATCCGCACCAATACGCCCTGCCCTTTATCTATCTCTGGCGGGGAAGGCCAGCTGTTTGTCGTGACCAGCAACTGGCAGGACGCACCGCTTGTACGCGCCGAGTACGCAGCCAACCTCGCGGCGCCGCCCCGAGTGCAGCGACGTGCTCTTCTTCGAGAGCTCGCTCGAGGAGCCCGAACACGCTGGTGTCGGCGGTGGCTTCCTGGGACCGATAAGCGCCCTCCGCTGGCTCT
>NW_026267521.1:19096-22064 GCF_000697945.3 Frankliniella occidentalis | reverse complement strand
ACCTGGACCGCTGTCCAGGAAGGCACTCACCGCCCTGCCCGACAACGGCTTCACCAGCTTTGCGTTTGCTCCAGAAGCTCCTCCTCCAGGACGGCATGGCTGCGCTAGTGGACCGAGCCTTTGCTCGTCGCGCTCCAGACCCTCAAAGTGTCAAGGAACAGGCCGAGCGCGATGCCCGTGGAACTGTTCCAAAAACCACGGGTCCTGCGCGAGCTGCATCTGCACAACAACAGCATCAGTGTGCTGGTACCCGGCCTTTTGGAGGGTCTTTACTAGCTGGAGGTGCTGGCTGGACCTGTCCAGCAACCAGCTCTCCAGCAGCGGCGTTAATCATGACACCTTCTCGGCCCTCGTCCGCCTCGTCGTGCTTATGCTGCGGCACACAAAGTCATCACGCGCGTGGGCGCTCAGGTGTTTCAGGGCCTCTAAGCCTGCTGATCCTCAGGCCGGACCACGACGGCATTGAGGTGATAGCGGACGGGGTCTTCGTTCAGACCAAAGCCGGTCTTATCGATGTTCTCCACGTCGTCCACCAGACAGCCATGTGCCCGCACGGTCGTTTTGCAGCACATCCTTTAGGCGTTCATGCCCGCGCACTCACAGGCAGGTGCGCATACTGCATGCAATCTTGTTGACCAGAACAGTTCACACATTCCTTGCGACATGACCCCTATGTGGTCACGATCCCATGTTAAATCATGATCCGCAGGGAATGTGTTAAGTAGGCCAAGCGCGCGCAGCTGCTGCCCTCGCTCATCAGAAATGCATGTCTTTGGAAATGGAAGCTCTCGACGTTGACGTTGTATGGTCTCAAGCACGACACCTAATCCGGACAAGACCTCGTCGTCGTCATCGTGCCGAAGGCCAGTGCCGTGGCCGTGGGCTCGTTCATGATCCACACGACGTTGAGCACCGCGATGACTCGCGCCTGGCGCTGCGGCGTGCGCGGGCAAGCAGATGACCCGAGATGACTTTGAATAGGGTATTTCGGGTAAGCGAGGCAGCGGAAACGGAACGGCCGAGAGGCTGCTGGATTCGTCTCAGCCTGCGAACTGCGCATGCGCAGTAGACTCTTCGGCGGCCCGCCGCCGACTCCTCTCCCCCGCGCATCAGCGGCAGAGATGCAACCAGCGGTGGACTGGGCAGTTCCGTTTCCGCCGCGCCGCTTACCCGAAATACCCTATTTGAACCGCCCGCGGCCAGACCTGGAAGATATCCAGTTAGCGTATAAGTGAGGAAAAGTGAGAAGTGAAATGAGGCCGAGTGAGGTGAAGTGAGGCCGAGTGAAGTGAAGTGAGGAAGCGTAAAAGCGTAGAAGTGAAAGTGAAAATGTACAAAAGTAAAAAAGCCGGAAAGTGAAAAGCGAAAAAGTGAAAGAGCGGAAAAGGGGCCCCGGTAGAACGCAAACACACGTGCCAAATAGGCGCAATGAAAGTGTTCGCGTTCTACCGGGGCCGCTTTTCCGCTCTTTCACTTTTCCGCTTTTCACTTTCCGGCTTTTTCGCTTTTGTACATTTTCACTTTCACTTCTACGCTTTTACGCTTCTTCACTCCACTTCACTCGTGCTCACTTCACCTCACTTAGCCTTATTTCACTTCTCACTTTTCCTCACTTATACGCTAACTGGATATCTTCCGGCTCTTTGTCGTCGCCGATCAGCTCGCGTATGCAATTGTCGCGAATAATGCCGGTGGAGCCGGCTCCGCGAGCACTGGGTCGGTAGGCCACCCGTCTGACACCACCGTGGCGCGACTTAATCCCATGCACAGACTGCAGAGGCCTCGCTCCGCTGCACCTCGCGCATCTTCCTTGACAGATGGTCTTCTAATCGCATCCACACCGTCATGTTTGCCGATTGTTGATATCACCCATGGCGTGTCTGTTGCCAACGTGTGTTTGCAACGAAATAACCCCCCTAAAAGGAGAGCTTTCTTCCGGTAAGAATGGCGTAATCGGACCGCTGAAATTCGCGATAGGTCCCGCTGACCTTGTTTTCTAGCCCCCTTTGTCAAATTACGTTTTCTTACGGTGCCTTTGGACAGCTCTCACCGACGCACAATTCAAACGGATAGGAAAGGCTAAAAAAACAGTTTTTTCCTGTCAGAATCGCAAAATCGAAGTATTGAAATTTACGATGGGTCGCGGTTTTGTAAATTTACGTTTTAATCAAACGGAAAGCACGGGCTGAAAGCACATTTTTATCGGTTCAGAATGGCGTAGTCGGAATGTTGACATTCGCGATGGTTTCTGCTGTCGTGACGCCGGCGGGGCCCATGTAAACGCGTCAATACCGCGAGACGAGTATTGGTTCTGTAGCAACGTACGTCTTTAGCAACGTACGTCGACACACAAATCAAGCGGATAGCACGGCCTAAAAGCAGACTTTTTTCCTGGTTAAGAATGTCGTAATCGGACTGCTGAAATTGGCGATACGTCCCGCTGACATTGGCGGTGCCTTTGTACAACTGTCACGGATGCACAATTAAACCGTATAACACGGGCTGAAAGCACTGTTTTTTCCGTTCAGAATGGCTTAATCAAAATGTTATCAATTCGCCATTGGTCCTGGTGTCGTGGAGTTTATGGGACACATGTACACACGTCGTTTTTCGCCCGTAAAAAGACAAGCACAGTTTCCGCGGAATCGACTTTTCAAAAGCACAGTTTAAGCGCAGTTTTTTGAAGTGTACTGATTAATTGTGCGTCAAATATACGTTTCTGACAGTTTTTTTAGCAACGTATGTCGACGCAAAAATCAAGCGGATAGCACGGCCTAAAAGCAGAGTTCTTTCCCGTTTAGAATGTCGTAATCGGACTGCTTAAATTCGCGATAGGTCCCGCTGACCCTCTTTACTGGGGCCCCTCTGTCAAATTACGGTTTTGACGGTGCCTTTGTACACCTGTCACCGAAGCACAATTTAAACGTACAGCACGGGCTGAAAGTCATTTTTTTCGGTTCAGAATAGG
>NW_026267521.1:10090-11245 GCF_000697945.3 Frankliniella occidentalis | reverse complement strand
GGTACGTTGAGGGTGATGTTGGATGCGCAAAAGCATGTTGTCCAGCCCTGATCATATGCAAGCGAGCAAATGACGATGAGACAAGAAACTCATGGAAACGTCCCGTTAAAACAGTAAAATAAGGTAAAAAGGGGGTTTGGGGGTAAGTGGGGGTAGATGCACAAATTTCATTGGCACTACTGAACTGAAGTGGGGGGTTACGCACAAATTGGTGTCGAAATGGAGTCTCTAGCACAAGGCGTACGTGAGTGACGTGCAATGCAAAATTTGAGATTTTGGAGGGGGGTTTGGGGGGGATGGGGGTCGAAATCGTTTTGCTTCCCCCTCGATATAGGTTCAGTAGAGTCTAAAGCACACCTGTGCAAAATTTCAAATCTCTAACTCAAAATGCAAAGTTGAGGCCAAAATTTCCCCACAGCGTCCCGACTGCAACAAAGAATCTGATCACGCCAAAAAGTGATCTTTAACTGTGCTTTCGAACCGTCTAGGCTACAAAAGCAATAATCGTCTCTTTATGCTCGGTATCGACGCGTTTACATAGGCCCCGCCAACTTCACGACAGCGGGACCCATCGCGAATATTAACAATTCGATTACGCCATTCTAACCGGAAAAAACTCTGATTTTAGGCCGTGCTATCCGTTTGATTTCTGCGTCGACGCACGTTGCCAAAGAAACTGTGAAAAGCGTATATTTGACGCACAATAAATCTGAATTCTTCAAAAAACTGCGCTTAAACTGTGCTTTCGAACCCTCTAGGCCACAAAAGCAATAATCGTCTCTTTATGGAAGGTATCGATGGCACCTATCGCCAATTTCAGCAGTCCGATTACGACATTCTTAACAAGAAAAAAAGTCTGCTTTTGAATATTAACATTCCGATTACGCCATTCTGAACCGATAGAAATGTGCTTTCAGCCCGTGCGTTTCGTTTGATTTGTGCGTCGACGTACGTTGCTAAAGAAACTGTCAAAAACGTATATTTGACAAACAATAAATCTGAACATTTCAAAAAACTGCACTTAAACTGTGCTTTTGAACCGTCTAGGCTACAAAAGCAATTCTCGTCTTGCGGTATTGACGCGTTTACATGGGCCCCGCCGGCTTCACGACAGCAGAAACCATCGCGAATGTCAACATTCCGACTACGCCATTC
>NW_026267521.1:9721-10040 GCF_000697945.3 Frankliniella occidentalis | reverse complement strand
CGCGATTTGTCCTGCTGTCGTAAAGTTTGCGGGACCCATGTAAAGACGTCGTTTTTTGCCGTCCCGGATAGCACGGCCTAAAAGCAGAGTTTTCCCTCGTTTAGAATGGGGTAATTGGACTTCTGAAATTCGCGATAGGTCTACGTTTTCGACGGTGCTTTTGGAGACCTGTCATCGACGTACAATTGAAACGGAAAGAACGGGCTGAAAGCACTTTTTTTCGGTTCAGAATGGCGTATTCGGGTTGTTTAAATTTGCGATGGGTCCCACGGTCGTGAAATTTGCGGGACCCATGCAGAGACGTCGTTTTTCGCCGTCC
>NW_026267521.1:7675-8090 GCF_000697945.3 Frankliniella occidentalis | reverse complement strand
AAACGACGTGTTTACATGTGTCCCATAAACTCCACGACACCAGGACCAATGGCGAATTGATAACATTTTGATTAAGCCATTCTGAACGGAAAAAAACAGTGCTTTCAGCCCATGTTATACGGTTTAATTGTGCATCCATTACAGTTGTCCAAAGGCACCGCCAATGTCAGCGGGACCTATCGCGAATTTTAGCAGTCCGATTACGACATTCTAAACATGAAAGAACTCTGCTTTTAGGCCATGCTATCCGCTTGATTTGTGCGTCGACGTACGTTGACGACGTAAAGCTGAAATGCAGAAGAAAGCGAGGAACAATAAAACGGATGTCACCATGTTAAGGCATAGCCATTTCCGTTTTCTTATTCCCGGCATTCTTCTGTATTTCAGCTGCACCGAAACGCTTAATTGCGAATTA
>NW_026267521.1:2843-3064 GCF_000697945.3 Frankliniella occidentalis | reverse complement strand
TTTCAATTTGAATTGTGCGTCGGTGACAGTTGTCTAAAGGCACCGTCAAAAACGTAATTTGACAGAGGGGCCCCAGTAAACAGGGTCAGCGGGACCTATCGTGAATTTTAGCAGTCCGATTACGACATTCTAAACGGGAAAGAACTCTGCTTTTAGGCCGTGCTATCCGCTTGATTTTTGCGTCGGCGTACGTTGCTAAGGAAACTGTCAAAAACGTATAT
>NW_026267521.1:1418-1742 GCF_000697945.3 Frankliniella occidentalis | reverse complement strand
AAAATCGTAATTTGACAAAGGGGCCCCAGTAAACAAGGTCTGCGGGACCTATCGCGAATTTCAGCAGCCCGATTACGCAATTCTTAACCGTAAAACCTCTACTTTTAGGCCGTGCTATCCGCTTGATTTGTGCGTCGACGTACGTTGCTAAAGAAACTGTCAAAAACGTACGGAGGAAACAGTACACTTCAAAAAACTACGCTTAAACTGTGCTTTTGAACCGTCGAGACCGCGAAAACTGTGCTTGTCTTTTTACAGGCGAAAAACGACGTGTTTACATGTGTCCCATAAACTCCACGACACCAGGACCAATGGCGAATTGAT
>NW_026267521.1:0-790 GCF_000697945.3 Frankliniella occidentalis | reverse complement strand
GTATTTCAGCTGCACCGAAACGCTTAATTGCGAATTACAGCAGTCCGATTACGCCATTCTAAAGGGGAAAAAACTCTGCTTTCAGGCCGTGCTATCCGGGACGGCGAAAAACGACGTCTCTGCATGGGTCCCGCAAATTTCACGACAGCAGGACCAATCGCGGATTTTCAACATTTCGATTTTACTATTCTGAACCGAAAAAAATGTTCTAAACTGGAAAGAACTCTGCACTTAGGATGTGCTATTCGCTTGATTTGCGCGTCGACGTACATTGCTAAAAAAACTGTCAAAAACGTATATTTGACGCACAATAAATCTGAAATCTTCAAAAAACTGAGCTTAAACTGTGCTTTCGAACCGTCTAGGCTACAAAAGCAATAATCGTCTCTTTATGGAAGGTATCGATGCGTTTACATAGGCCCCGCAAACTTCACGACAGCAGGGACCATCGCGAATGTCAACTTTCTGATTACGCCATTTGGAAGCGATAAAAATGTGCTTCCAGCCCGTGCTTTACGTTTGATTAAAACGTAATTTTACAAAAGCGCGAGCCATCGCAAATTTTCAACATTTCGATTTTGCGATTCTGACCAGAAAAAACGGTTTTTTTAGCCATTGGTATTCGTTTGAATTGTGCGTCGGTGACAGGTGTACAACGAGGCACTGTCAAAATCGTAATTTGACAAAGGGGCCCCAGTAAACAAGGTCAGCGGGACCTATCGCGAATTTCAGCAGTCCGTTTACGCAATTCTTAACCGTAAAAAACTCTACTTTTAGGCCGTGCTATCCG
>NW_026267520.1:286647-287952 GCF_000697945.3 Frankliniella occidentalis | reverse complement strand
TTTATCGTTAAACTAAAAATACGACAGGAAACCGTCACCAGTTTCTCGTCTTAGGTTGCCGACCCTTCCAGTACGGCATTCGTCGGGGCCGGCCTATCCTAGTTGGACCTCTGTCTCCCGTCCTCCGTGGACCAGGGTGGGGCGGGGCAGAGGGTAAGGGAAGGGAGGTTCGGTCGTTGTCGCCCCAGTCTTTGTCGCAACTGCTGCCACCTACACGGCCAGACCCGTGTTCTGTGCGAAGGCCGTTTGAAGTGGAACCGTCACAGCTAAAATCGGAAGAGTCTTTCATCCTGCACCTGCTCTTGTGAGTCTCAACTCACGAGGACGCATGTCCGAAAAACGACCGGCCGAATGAAAGATTCAACCGCGTTTTCCTCGCCCAGACACTCACACACTCACTCCTCGCATGATTCAGCGGCTCTACTCGCCTCTCTCTCTCTCTGTTTCTCTCTCGGCACACGCCGCCCGGCCCCGCCCCGCCCCGCCCCGGAGCTAATGGGCGCGTGGCGCGAGCGGCTCGCACGGGAGCTGATGTGCTGCTGCGCGCCGCGCCGCGCCACGTCAGCCCCGTTAGCGCGGCCGGCCGGACTGCGTGAGTCTGATCAGCACTGACGGCTGCCTGTCGCGCCCTGCTCCTCGAGCCCGCCCGCCCTCCTCCTCAAGCTCAGCACCGCCTCATTCGGCTTCAACTTCAATGAGGGTTAAGACGTCCACGCCTCTTGGACAGGGTGTAGCTGTGTGCTCGCCGCCGCTCGCAACCTGTGGCCGGCCGGGCCCGGTCACTGCGATGGCCGATAAGTCCCCGAGGATGAGTGGTGTGATGCTGGGCCTGGGCGGCGCGCCCCCGGGGCCTGGCAGTGGGGCCCGGCCCGGCCCGTGGCCCGCGGCACACCGGCGCAGGCCCAGCAGTCCGAGCAGCGCCCCGCCCGGGCAAAATGGGCAATAAACTCGTGTGGGCTGTACGAGGCTGATGAGGCTCTCGGTATGCAGGCTGGCGCAGGCTGGCGCGGGCTGGGCCCGGCCGGCCAGCCCCGGCCCGAGACACAGTTGTAAAGCGCTCGGGGCGCACACGAGAGTTACACCACACCAGGCGGCCGGCGGAGCCCCCGAGGCGCCCCCGCCCTCCCCGCGCGGCCAGCCGCAAGGGGTAGCGGCCAGGCCGGGGCCCTCGATGGAGCCGGCGGGGGGATAGCGGCGGCGGCGGGCCGGGCCGTCCGAAAGGAGAGCTGCAGAGACTGGGGATGCGAGCTTCTAGCAGAGGCCAGAGACCCGGGCACATGGGCCTATGTGCGCGGGCGCGCGCGC
>NW_026267520.1:284259-284714 GCF_000697945.3 Frankliniella occidentalis | reverse complement strand
CAGCAGCAGCATCGTGTCGTCACCGGCGACGCCTCTCCGCGTGAGTGACTGCGAGTGTGGCGTGTGGCGACTGCTGCTGACGCGGCCGACGCACGCGTGAGTGACGCCTATGTGGATGGCGCGCGGGGCCCTCCTCCGCCACCTCCAGGGGGCGGCGGCGTTGCGGGGGCCCGTCCAGCAGGTGGCGCAGACCGGCGCCAAGGCGACAAGACGCCCGGGGGCCCGGCCGGGCGGTGGCATGGGGGCCACGCACACACACACACACACACACACACACACACACACACACACACACAGTCAGTTAGCCCGGGGTGACACCTGTTCCGTCGCGTCGCGCGCCTTGTGCTGGGGAGCTGAGCCGGGACCCGCAGGAGGAGTAGGTAGCGTTCGCGTCAGAGGCAGGAGCAGGTGGCACGCGCGGAGGCCCCGAGGAGTGTGAACACTGGCAGAGCCGA
>NW_026267520.1:278798-279427 GCF_000697945.3 Frankliniella occidentalis | reverse complement strand
CCTCCCGCCCCTTCCATCTCCACCCGAGACTTTGGAGTCTTTGTCACGAGCAACCAGCGAGCGACTCTTGCGACGACGGTGACGCTCACACGCCCCGCTACCGATCCACGGACACTGCGCCCTTTAGATCGATTGATAAATTAAAATGGACCGCAGCGGACCAGCCAAAAAACTATATTATGTAGGCAGTAGCTGTTTAATATTTTTTATTTTTACAAACCTCAAAGTTTACTGTAATTTCCCGTGCACTTTTCAAAATTTACAAACAACAAGAAACAAACAGCACGGTCTAGTTTCAAATTAAACACATACTTACACCTTATTTTAATATGAAACATTAAGTTCTTTACATTTCTTCGACGGGATTGAATGAGTGTCTGATTATTATTCCTTTGGTAATTTGCAGGTGAGTTCAAAAGACGAGCAGCACTACTGCAGTATACAGTACAACACTGCGGAGAGAGACCCGGTAAGTCAGCGAGCCGAGGCTTCTTTTGCCTCCCCCCATCCCCTCTCCCCCCGCTCACCACTCCCCCGTCCGAAAGGAGAGCTGCAGAGACTGGGGATGCGAGCTTCTAGCAGAGGCCAGAGACCCGGGCACATGGGCCTATGTGCGCGGGCGCGCGCGC
>NW_026267520.1:274759-277273 GCF_000697945.3 Frankliniella occidentalis | reverse complement strand
GGGGCCTCGCCCGCGGCGCGACGCCCCCATCCGCCGCGCCACTCGGCGCGCGGAGCCACCGGCGCCGCCGCGCGTCCCCGCCAGGCCTCGCCGCCCTCCCGACGCCCGGGCGTCGGACGCCTTCCCTCCCCGTGTTGGGCCTGGAGGAGGAGGGCGACGGCAGGCGCAGCTCATCAACCGGGACCACGCCGCGACGGAGCCCGCGCGCCGTGCTGGCTTTCAGAGAGAAAGAGAGAGGCAGGCTGAGATAGGGATGGGGCAACCCTTAGCCCATTTGGCCCTCGCCCCTACCTCGCTCGTTTTCCCCCCTCTCTCTCCCGGCCCGCCCTTACGGAGATAGTCCTCCACTCCGAGCATAGAGTTACCAGCCGGATGGCAGGACAATAGGCTTAACCCGCTTGCCACTCTTCAGTGTGTGTGACAACCGTAAAAACCATTTCACTGTAAGTTTAAACGGCGAAAAGTTTGTAGTTGTGCACGTGGCTGCTGCACACTTTTGTGTGTGGGACATTTGGTGCTGTGCGCTGAAGTACTACATTGGTTTAAGTCTTGGATGTCACACACAATTTCTTTTGGAAAGGGTGTTGACAGCCAAAACAAATCCTACATTTTTATGCCACCTCTTCCTCGCTCTTGCCCCCGCTGTCCCTCCCCTTCTCTCTCTCCCTCTCCCCCCCCCCCCCCCCCACGTTTCTTGGTGGCACGCGCTGGTCCAACACGATGCGGGGCGATAACGCCATCGCAGGACACGGCTGCGACGGCCGGACCCGACGCGCCTCGTTTCCGTTTGTATCTCTTCTCTCTTAACTGTTTTTATTTATTTTTTCGTTTTCTTTGGAAGTTAATTGGTCTTCCGCGCTGGACTGAGAGGAGAGGAAGAACAAGAAAAGGGGGGCGCGGCATAAGAACAGCATGAGGCAGCGACGGATGCGAGAAAGGTGAGGACGATAAGGGGAAATATGGAAACGGCAAAAAAGAGAAGGGGGGAGGGCAGAAAAAGGGGGTGATCTCATGTCGGGCCGGCCGGGCTGGGGCGTCTGGCCCCGGGCGCTTCTCCTCCCGGCGCCTCAAATTAGTATTTTGGTGAAGGCAAGTCGAAGCAAGGAGAAGAGGTAGGGGGAGGGGGAAGGGGGCTTGGACCATTACCACCGCCACATAACAGGTGTGAACACGGCAAAACCAAACGGCATGGGATTTTATCTGATCACGCACGAAAATACATCCTTATTTTCTTTCTGGCCGTGTACCTTCGCATGTGTGTGGAGTCAGGAGGGTTGCGCGCGCGCTCGCGCATGTGTGTGTGTGAGGGGTGATGTGTGTGTGTGTGTGTGTGTGCGTGTGTTTGTGTGTGTGTGTGTGAATGTGTGTGTGTGGTCGTGAGCGACAGAGCTGCAACAGTGCATGAGCGCATGCTATCGCTCCAAAATCGGGTCATGACTTATTCTCAGCGCGATCGGGCGCAGTAAATTTCAATGTGAATAAATTATCTGCATTTTAAAAGAGAGGCGAGCGACTGCCGCAGCCGCGCGGGGCCGCCCTCCTGCACCGCGGGTGTGTGATATGTGGCGCATTGTGTTCCGCTGCTGTAACGCTGAAAAGCATAAAGTTAAAATACAAAAAAGAGGCGTTACTCTGTTGCATTATCTTGTTTGCATTCGTTTTTTATTTGGTACTTCCTTTTGCGTGGTGAACGTTCGTGTGGGCTGGTTGGAAGACGCAGCAGCAGGTCGGAGGAGGAGGAGGCGAAGCGGAGGTGATGTTTGGTTTACAGCGTGAGCCAGGCTGAAGTTACGAGGTTCGAGCTCCACCTGTCGCAGCAGAACACGCATTTCAAGAAGTCCTCGTCGTACGCTCAAAGTACCCTACTCCTCCTGGCCCACGGAAGAGAAAATGGAGAGAGTGAGAGAGTGGCAAATGCTCTTTCGAGTTCCCCTTCGCCTTCGCCTCTACTCCCTGCTCAGAGTCAGACCTCGGCTACGCCACCGGGACAAGCTTATGGCCCGTGGCCGCGATCCGGTCCAAATGTGTGGCCCCTCCCGGCCGGGGGGCCCCACCCACGCTCTGGGGCCCCCCGACGGTCACCGCGCGGCGCGGCGGGCGCGGCGGGCCCCGCCCAGACAGGTCACCATCAAGCCTTTCTCCGTGGAGCCCCCGCCCCCGCCTCCGCCACCCCCCGGCCGCCGCCGAGGAAAGAGAGGAGCAGTAAAATAAAACTTCGGTAAATCGCGCTCAAGAGTGACGACAAGGAACAAAAGCGTGACGTTCGTTCGACGTGGTGCCGGGGCCGGGCGGGGCCTCTGGCGTCGAGCTGTGCTGTGCGCGGGCGCGGCGGGCGCGGCGCGGTTGGAGGTTGGGAGCAGGGTGGGCGCCCGCAGGCCCCGCGGCGGTCCAGCCGGGAGAGCAGGGGAGGCTGGGGGGAAAAGTTTTCAAAATAGAGCTGGGGGTAAACGCATTCAATATTTAATCCGCACGCAGCAGCGCCGCGGTTTGGCTTGCCCCCCGGGTGGGGCGGGG
>NW_026267520.1:267761-273104 GCF_000697945.3 Frankliniella occidentalis | reverse complement strand
TGCTGCCGCTGCGCTCGCTGCGGCTGGAGACGGAGTGCCAGGGCGAGCAGGAGGCCGAACGAGTCCGTCCGCGGCGTGGTCTGTGCCCGCGGCGCACCGGTGTCGGTCCACTGACTGGACTCCAGCACCTCCTCCCTCCCCTCCCCGTCTTCACCCCCCGCGGGGCCCAGGGCATGTTAGATCGCTCTTCATCGTAAATCTGGCCTGGCGCGTAGCCCGGCGAGCTGTCCGTGCCCCCGGGGTGCGCCCGGCTCAGTACGACGGGACGTACATGGCGCTCGGCCCGAGCCAGGCGGCGCGGGGCGCGGCGAGGGGCTGGGCAGCTGATACACATTAGGCAAGCAAGTCTGCCCCTCCTCTGCTCTGGCTACCGCCGTTCGCTTGCTGTTGGCTGCTTTTGAAAAGTGATACATAATAATTGGACTAATTTACCCCGGCGCTCTCGCTCGCGCCGCCTAAGCATGCTCGGCACGTGTGTCTGTGTGTATGTGTGTATGTGTATGTGTGTGCGTGTGTGTTCGTGTGTCCTTGTGTGTGCGCGCGGAGAGGAGGATGGTTTAGGAATAGGGGTTCATTCGGAAAACCACTTGATCTGCCAATTTTTTTTTTACATACACACTCACACACACACACACGTCAATCTATCGCGCTAAGGCCAAGCTTCACTGCATTGTTATCATCACGATGACGATGACCGTGGTCGTCCCTCGGGCGCCCTCTCTCCCTCACCAACCAACGTCGTGGGTGCTCCCTTAACTCAGATTCGCCCCTCTTCCTCTACCCGGGATGGTAATGTCAGTACCAAATAGACAAAGTAAAGTGTTCGGGTGTTTTCAACAGGCTATTGTACTATTGCCATCAGTTTTACGCGGGTTTTACGCATCGTACTTACGGCATTACATGGTATTATATGGGTACAAGATATCGGCATTACGTTGGTATGACAGTCACGTATGGACCATGGTCTGCAGACAGTACGTCCGTTTTTCTCGGATTCAGTAGACAAGTTTACGGGAGCTCGGCGCCTGTGAGACTCGGGGTAGGTCACCCCGCAGTACACGCACGCACTGCAGACAAGATGTTGCCTACCCACTGGGCGCTATGAGAGCTTGCATAGGCTGAACCTGACTGGTACGTAGCGCAGGATGACGGACGTACTTTCTGAATGATCCCTTCTTACGCGATATTACGGTTGTAGTACGTCAACATTTTCGCGGCACAGTGTATTACGGTATTACAGCCCGTATGCAGTGACAGGAGTGTATGTAGTCATTCCCTCGCCTCCGTGTTATGTCTTTTACCGACGGGCAGGTAATTTTCACCGAAATTTCATGATATGCGAGCAAAAAGCGCCACATACCTGGGTTGGATTATTTTTTGTGGGCGTTTAGTTACTGCCTGCGGCCCTGGCAGCCGGCAGTGAGGTATTGCGCCGTCCGGAGCGTTGATGAGCCGGCGCGAGTTGCGGGGCGGCTACCGAGCTGCGCGGGGCCGGGTGGGGCGGGGCGGGGTGGAGTGGGGTGGAGCGAGGTGGGGCGGGGCACCGCTACTGGGAGGGGAATCATCGAGGAGGGGTCCGAAGCAGAGCCGACTGACTGAGCAGGCCGGCCGTGCCGCGGCTGCGCGGGGGCGGGGTCAAGAAGGAGAGATAGTGTGAGAGAGAAGAGGAAGCGGGCGGGAGACGAGAGGGAGAGAGAGAGTCGGTCAGACCGAGATGGGAGAGCAAGAGACGGGGTCCACGGTAGCTCTTGGGCTGCCGGCGGGCGGGTCGGGTCGAGCCCGGGGTCAGCATGCGGCCGCAGCCTCGCGGGCCCCAGCGCTCCGCCGGCAATAACGCGAAACAACCGACGTTTATTCCCGGCCGTAACTGCGGAACGTCTTTTTCCGCCGGAAGGTAAGTGGCAAGGATGATGGGCGAAATAGGGGGGGAAAGAGGCTGGGGGGCAGGTGTTCGGTACCCAGGGGTTGCTGCGCTGGTGAGAAGTTCTCGAGAGGCAAATTTCGAGAGTGAGATTCCTGACGTGCCGGACCGAGCCGGTCAGGGCCTAAGTACTCGGTTCGACCCCGAGGTCCGCCCATCCCCCCGGGCGCGGCGGCCTCGGCGGTGGTGAGTGTACGGACCCTGGCGGAGCCCCGGAGTGACTCTTTAGTCTCCGACCCGACCCGACCCTGCCCCGCTCGACCCGGCCCGGCTCTCACCCGCCCCGGGGCCCCGACAGAGCCCCATTTGGGGCCGGCTCGCCCCCCAGCACACCGAGCAGATGGAGGAAGATGGGCCGGGATGACGTAGTCGGAATGCCACGGAAGAGAATGGGGGAGAGAGAGAGAGAGAGAGAGAGAGACAGAGAAGGAGAGATGTCGGCCGAGGGCTCTCTGAGACCTTGTTGGGAGGGCACTCTACATTCACACGATGGCGGTCCGGCTACCAACTTCTAATGTCCGCGGCATCTAGGGGAGTAGCAGCAGCCGCATGGGACCAAGCTAGGGTCCAGAGCAAAACACGCGAAACATGCGTCACACAAAACATTCTAGTTAGTGAAAGAACGCCAGTCGCTATTACAGGAAGTAATTCAAACTTGAACAAAAAGAAGTACGGTGTGTAACTGCGCCGTGGCGTGGCGCGTCGGGCGGTCCGTGAGCCCGCGGGCGACGGGGATGGCGTGGCGAGGCGGGCGGCCCGTCCGGAGGGGGAGAGGTCAGAGGTCACACGACGAGGATGGCCAGCGCCCGAGGCGCGGAGAGCGCGGGGCGGCGGCCAGGGCCGGAGTCGGAGCCAGATTTAGAAAACCGACGAGATGTGTCAAATTAGTATCTCGGCCGCCCTATACCGCCCTCGGCGTCAGCCGCCCGGCGCCGCCGACCGCCACGCTGGTGCGCTTTCGCGTTGCCCTGCGTTCATGTCACCGAGCGGCCCGGGGACGCGGCGCGGCGCGGCGTGGGCGGAGGGATTGAGCCGTCGTGCCGGTGCCGGCGCGTCCCGGACATGCACGCGTGCGGAGGGGGACGTCCACGACGACAGCCGGAAGTGGAGGCGCAGCGCGAACAATGGCCGCGGCCCGAGGGCGTGGTGGCGGTGCGGTGTGGTGACGGCTCTTGGGCGTGTCGCCAGACGGCGGCGGGGCGGGTCCACTTATTGCAATTCGTCAGGCGCGGCGCGAGTTGTTTATTATTCGTATCGAGATTCAGATTCAGATCCGCCGTGCTCTCATTCATTCCCTTGCGCAGCGCGGCGCCGCTCCCATCCCATGGGGGCCGGGCCGAGCCGAGCCGAGCCGAGCAGACTCAATCTCCGTCCATCGGCTCGGGTCAGCACGGCGCACGGGGTCAGGGGGCGGCCGGTGCGGGTGCCGTAGCTCGCGTCCAAAGTGGCACTGCGGTGGAGGCACTGCGGGCCCTCTCGCGGGGGCGTCGCCGCGGCGCGGCGGAGGTCGTGGGGCCGGCGCGGTCGCGTTGCGAGACGAATTCCCGGGGGGTCGCGGGGGCTGGGGCCGCCCTGACGGGGCCGGGGCCCGGCCCGTGAGCGCCGCGGGCGGGGCCATTGCAGCGGGGGCCCGGCCCGGCGCGGCGTAGGCGTCTCGTCGTGCAGCCCGGCCGGGGTCAGAGAGCCGGAGCCGGGCGGAGCCAGGGCAGGCGGGCAGAATCTGAGCCGTCATTATGCGAAAGAGCGTTAATGGTGGGTGTCTGCCGACAGCATCGTGGCCCCACCAGCACCTCAGCCGGGCCCCGGGCCACAGGCCAGGCCGGGCCGGCCCCGGGGCGAGGCGGCCCCGCCCGGGCCCTCGCTGCTCTCCCTGGGCCCCGCAGGCCACTCCCAGACTCTGGGGCCCACGTGGCCTAGAGAGGCCCTCGGAGAGGCCGCGTCTCTCTCAGGCTGGCCCAGTGCCCCCGCGGCCACGCCGCCGGCGCCCACGCCCGGGACGTCGGGACGCTCTCCGCCTATCGGCCCCGGCCTTTCACCTTGCCGCCCGCCCAATGACGCAACGGACCTCGCCGACGACGTCGTCATACTTCATACCCCTCGCCGCGTCGCGGAGGACTGTGGTGTCCGAGACCGTCGCGTCGACGACGCGTCCAACTTGCCGACGCTCATTCCCACGGCTGTTGCAAACTCTGAACCAGCCCGGCCCGACCCGACCCTGTGGGCAGCAGACGAGCCGGCCGCAGCGGCCCGGGGCGGCGCGCCGCGGTCACGACAAGGTGTTGAGCGACCACGCCACGCACTCACTGCAGTACTCCCACGATAAGACCCGGCCCGGGTGGCCACGGTTAGGAGACAGAGACTGAGGAGAGAGAGAGAGAGAGAGAGAGAGAGAGAGAGAGAGAGAGAGGAAGAGAGAGAGAGTGAGAGAGAGATAGGGGGGGGGGGCAATTCAAAACCATGTCTATATGTTTCTGTCTGCCTATTTGTCTATATGTATCTCTCTCGCTCTCTCTCTGCGTCCTACCCACAAGGCAGGCGAAATGGAGTGGAGTGTACTAGAAGGGTTGCGGGAGGAGAATGACGTGAAGCAGGAAAAGATGCAGAACTGCTTTAGAGGGAGTGGGCCTTCGCGCGTGGACTCGGACAACAAAGGTTGGCCTCCGTGGAGGGCCCGGCCGAGGTTGGAGGGCGGAGGACGCGAGGAGCACTGCACGGCACTGCACACATCCCTCACGCCTATTGTCCCCCGTCCAGCCGGGCCGGGGGCTCCTTCCAGCGCAGCGTGAGCCGCACTCCAGCGAAGCGCCGCACCCGCCGGCGGGAACGCACCTTACCCCGCCCCGCCCCGCCCGGGTGCAGGGCAAGCAGGGGAGAGCCCCTGGGGAAACGGGGATAGGCAAACCCGCTGGGCAGTACAGTCTGACGGGGTTGTCTAGCCCACCTACCCGAGCGACAACGACGCGTGTGACGGCTTGGAATCCTCGGCCGGCGAGGAGGCCGTTGAAGGAGGTGAGGACGAGGTCACGCTCCGGCCCTGCTCTCGGGGCGCGGCCCTGCGGTGGGTGTGGCGGTGGGCGCGGCAGGCAGCAGGACCCAGGACAGTTGGGCGGCAGGACGACAAATGGACCCGGACGACCACGAACCAGTTTGGCGTTGGACACCGGATGCAGTCGGCTGTCCCTCCTCGCGCCGTGTCCCGTGTCGCATGCGGGGGGCGGGGATGTGGGGGAGACGGGGGAGCCGCCAGGTGTGGGGCCACGAGCACCAGGCCTTCAGGCCCTGTTCTCGGACGTCTGTGAGGTGGGCGGATATAAGAGAATGAAAGATACAACGAGATGGGTGCGTGTGTGTGTGTGTGTGTGTGTGTGTGTGTGTGTGAGAGAGAGAGAGAGAGAGAGAGAGAGAGAGAGAGAGAGAGAGGG
>NW_026267520.1:265297-266650 GCF_000697945.3 Frankliniella occidentalis | reverse complement strand
CGCCCCTCCCCGCCCCGCCACGCCACGCGCAGCCACGTCACGGATACATATCTCAGGCTTAAGCAGAGCCGGCGTGGCCAGGGCGGGGGTGCCCCCCCAAGGTGCCCGCCGAATGGGCCGCCATCGCTCTTCACGACCTGAGTCCAGGACGACGGAGCGGTGCTGGAAAGTGATTCGCGAGATGCACCTCGACGGGTATGCACTGGTACCCGCTCGCCTCGGCCGAGGCTGTAGGTGTCTCGCCGGCCGCCCCGCCCCGCCCCGCCCCTCGAGGCTGCCGCTGGCGGGGCTCGGCTCATAGGCTGCCCGCGGTGCACGCCACATGCCGCCACGGCCGGCCGTGGGAACGCCATCAGTGACCGCTGCAGGCGGGCCCGCCGCGCCCCGCCGCGCCCCGCCGCGCCCCGCCGCGGTACACTATACCATCTGCTGGGGTCTCCCTCTCTCACCACTGCGCTAAGCGGAATGGCAAATGTCAGTCTGAGAGTAGAGGAGTATGAGAGCGCAGCGTACACTTTTCGACCGGCCGAAAGACACGCCATCGAGAGTCGAAATTTGAAGAGAACCGTGGTGTAAAGAGCTTTTACTTTGAGCCTGCTGCATAATACGCCAGTGCATGTGGGTTTCTGCTGGCGAAAAGTGAAAACATACAGCAGCAGCGCGGGGCTGTGCGGGGCTGTGCGGTGCGGGGCATTGTAAGGCCCTTGCCGCGGCTGGGCTGCGGGCCGCGCCTCACCTCGGACCTTCCAGGCCAGAGTCCGCTGGCCCCCCGGGGCGGGCGCGGGCGGGACTGGAGCCGAGAGCGTTACCCTCGCCCCGCCCTGCTCCCCTCCGCACCGCTCCGCACATCCCAAACGTTGCCATCTTTCAAAGCAAACAGTCCCTTTGTTAATTGGGGGCTTACGAATTCATAGTCCTGGCGGCGGGGCGCGTTCTCTCCCAGAGCAGCCCGACCGGGCCGGACGGGGGCCCGCGGGCGTACCAACCCCTGGCGCGCGGCCGCCACTCAGAGAGGGCCGGAAATAGCCTCGGATAGAGCATCGGGATGGCGTGGCTGGAATAGCCAGGGCGCTTGTTTAGGCTGCTGGCTGGTACCGCACCGCGGACCGTGGACAAGCGCGCGACAGTAGTACCAACCTATTGAGACTGAAAACAAACGCACCATTCCGGGGAAGTGCCATCCCCGGGCGCGGGTAGGCAGGCCGAGGCGGGCGCACTGCTGCCAACTGCCGCACGGCACGGCGGCACGGGGAGCGCGGCGTGTATGCGGAGCGAAAGGAAACCAAATACTGCTCTCAACTAAGAAAGCAAGAGCCAGCACCTGCGGAACACACTCACCCTACCCCCCCCCCC
>NW_026267520.1:256804-259162 GCF_000697945.3 Frankliniella occidentalis | reverse complement strand
CCCGCCCCGGCCGCCTCCACGGGCATGGCCTGCATGGCCCCGGCCAGGCCCCGCACGGCCAACCCGCTGGCCGCCTGGGCAAGGCCCCGGGCACCGCCATGGCCGCGCCACGGCACCGCCAGCGTAGCGTAGCGAGCGTAGCGCTGCGCCAGCCGGACGGGACGGGACGGGGCTCCGCCGGCTACGCTCTCATACGAGGGCAGGGCTTGTTTCGGCCCGCCCCCGCTTCGCCCCCGCTTCGCCCCCGCCCCCGCCCCCGCCCCGCAGCGTCCGGACAGATGAGAGATTCCGCTCCATGCCTGCCTGGCTTGCCTTCCCGTCATTTTCGCTCAGAGATTACGCGCGTGAGTTTATAGGCGAGACTAGCTGTCGTGTGCAGTCGGCGGGCGCGCCGCGGCGGCGAGGGGCTGCTGTGTACGGAGAGCAGAGAGGGATGGCCCCGCCCGTCCTCCCCTCACTCCACCCCACTGTAAATCAAGGTGTGATGACGACTGTAATACTTGTTTGGTGATGCAGCAAGTAATTGCACGATCCTGTGATGACCATTGCAAATAACGCATTTGTATGGTGATCCAGACTCATCGCAATATTTTGGAATAAGTATCACACAATACCTATGATAAAAAATAATTGTATCACCTCCTAAGGAGCGTGACTTCGTGGGAATCACACGGAACCATTAATCACGGAAATGTGTGAAAATGATCACAACATGAATTGCAGTCCCACCGCCATTCCTTTGCACCCTTCTCTCACCCCGACTCTCCCTTCCCTTTCTCTTACTCTCTTGACTCATGTCCCCCATTTCTATGCTCCCCCCCCCTCCCTCGAGCCTTTCCTATGTTTGCCGAAAGTAGTGGTAGCCTACACAACATTGGTCACTAAAGCCCCCCACCCCCACCCCACCTCCTCCTTCGCTCACCGTCAAGGGAAACAGATGAGGTGAGGCGGCCACCCGCTCGCAGCTAGGAGGAGAGCACTACCAGAACCAGAGTCTACTTTGCTATACCACACATGGTGATCACCAAAAATCAACTCTGCTCGTCGAATAGAATACCCCCCCCCCCCCCCCCCCCCCCCCCCTTTTTGCTTTTCCCTCTGGCGAGGGAAATCTGCTTTGTCGGAAAGACATATTTGTGTGCCGTGCCGTTCGGTCCCGCGGCCTCCCGTCTCGCTCGGCTATTTGCCCGGGGAAACGACTTCGAATAACCCTTTATTTAACCCAACTCGCTGGCGGGGGCGTGGCGGGGAGCTGGCGGGGCGGGGTGGGGCGGAGCGACATGGCGCATCCTGATCGCATATCCCTCCAGGCCAGGGGCGAGGTGGTGGGGGTGCGGTAGGGGAGGCCAACATGAGAGACGTCTGTTCTGTTTCTTTATCTTTGCGGGGGGTGGGGGAGGGGCGGAAGGGATAGCGGCAGCAGCCTCCGCTCGGCGACACGGCGGGCGGCGCGGCCGCGTTCGTCCCGTCTCGATATGCACGTTGCGACATATTGCAGAACGGCCGCCCCATCTGCCATAATCCCGCTCCAGCTCCCGCCACGCGATGAGTCTGGTCTGGAGAGGGCGCTGAATATTTGCACTCGAGAACTCGATGCGTCGTCTCTTGGCGCAACTGCTTTTGGAAATGAGGCAGTGGCGGCGGGTTAGCGTGAAGTAACCCGTTGTATTTCCAAAGGCAATGCCCCGGTTTGAGGACGTCGCGTCGCTTCGTCCTCGTCCACCCACTTGACCGCGGAGCTGGTCCACTTGGTCCCAGAAACGGACTTCCCTGGTAGCGCTCCCCTCCCCTGATGTTCTTCGCCCCCCAGTGGAGCGGAGCCGAGCCGAGCCGAGCGAAGGCGAGCGGAGTTGAGCGGCTCTACACCAGCCTTAATTAAAACCTCACCCTTGCCTTGCGCCCCGACGCCGCACACCGCCGAGGCGAGGCAAGGCGCCATCTGAAATGCCCGTTCGAGATATCGACACCCGCCTTGGGATATCTAGCCCCTCACAAAGCGAGGCCGGGCGAGGCGAGGCTGGCTGCGGCCCGGCGGCGTGGCCGCGGGCCAGACAGGTCGAGCGGAGCCAGCGGAGCCAGCGGAGCCGCCTCGGAGCGCACGGCCTGCGCGCCAGGCTCACTCACCCCCGGGCAAATATTTGAAGTGGATAGGGATTCTAATGAGAGTATGGCCCGTGGCGGGCTGGGCCGGGCCGGGCCGAGCTCGTCGAGGACACGAGAAGGATTTTGTAAAACGAAAGGAAAGGGCGGACGGCCGGCCGGCGAGAGCCTCGGGGCAGGCCCGGGCAGGCCGCGGGCCGCGGCGCGGACACGAGGCAACGCCCACTCGCAGAGCACGGCGACGACGCCGTCTGTCGT
>NW_026267520.1:251882-256754 GCF_000697945.3 Frankliniella occidentalis | reverse complement strand
GGGGGGGGGGCAGACTGATGTTTGTTCACGGGGAGTGGGGGGAGGACTTAGAGAGCGAGAGTTCGTGAAATGGTACGGTACCATTTCTTTTCACAGCTACTTTAGGTGCGTGTGGGGGTGCTAGAGGGTAAGAAGAAAGAAGGGACACATGGACGCGAGGGTGGCTACTGGAACGACCGCCATACCAGCCACATACAAACTTTACAGATTCGGGTAAAACCAAAATAAGTTCTAAAGTTTCATTCTTATTTCTCATTCAAAAAGTTTATCAGTCGCTTCCGTATCATCAACCATGCTTTGTTGTGTTGTGGCCCTGCACACGCTTACGCATACATGCTTGCCATGCCCCCCCACCACCACCACCACCACCACCACCACCACGGGGAGAAGCGAAGCGAGGAGGAAGTCTTCCTGCACATCACGTGACACGACATGGAACGCCCTGGAGAGCAACAAGACCCTGGCCAAAGTAGTGCACAACACGCCACACCAGCAGCAGCAGCAGCAGGAGCAGCTGGGTCACAGCCAGCCGCCGAGCCGTACTCTGATCAGCAAAAGGACCCCATAGTAAATGCAACCGTTTGTTATGTGTGTTTCAGGAGAAAATGTGAGGTCGGCTCGGACATGGAGGGCAAGGAGCCCAAGGACCTGACCTCGAGCAGGGCGATGCTGTCCAGCGCGCACATCAAGATGAGGTAAGTCCCGAGCGAGGCCTGAGCGGGCCCGACCCCCGCGCGCCTGTGTACGTTAGTTAGGCAACCCGGTGGACGCGCGCGCGCAACGGGACTGCAGCGCGGTGCCGTATGGTCCCCGACGAGGTCCCCGACGTCTCGTAGGAGTCCCTCTCCGGGGGGACGTGGGGAACATTCTTATTCATGCTCCATTCTATAAAACTGCCACGGCTCTCTATCGGCAAACTTGAACTGCGTATGCTGCGTATGAGAAATCAAGACGGTGACAGCAGAGAGATGGGTGCTGCGGCTCGCCCCTTGCGTGGGACGACGGCCCGTGTCGTGTGCGACGCACCGAGAGAAAGAGAAAGATAGAGTGAGGAAGGGGGGACATGTACATTGGCTCGCGTCGCGGAAGAAACAAACGTGTTTCTCGCGAATTCTGCGTTCGTCGCGGTGCTTCGGGGATGGAAAACAATCCTTTTCTTTCCTCCTGTCTTTCCTCCTTTACTTTTGTGGTTTTAAAAACACGTTCGCAGTGCCCACACGGAAAAAAATATGTAAGTTCGCATAGCTGATATGTTTGCTGATATCGTGACAAGCAACTTTTAAGCTACCGTAGCTAAATAATTGACTCATGTGCGCAAGAATTAGCTAGGGCAGCTAATGCTTACCTGGATTAGGTTTAGTGCTCGTTCTGGTATATTATCCCCAATCAATTGAAGCAGACATTGCATTTGCTCCTGCAGGTGAAGCATTAGCTCTCACAGCTGATACGTCGCTGTGACAGCAAACGTCTCGCTGTGGTAGCCAAAAAACTTGCTTACGATATTCGCAAACATAAAAGCTAAGGCAGCTAACATTTAGTTGGCTCAACTTACATATTTTTTCCGTGCAGTCTCTTGACTTGTGTGGTCTCCTCTGCTTGCAGGCTGTTGTCGCCCAGCGTGTCGCCCACGGCGTCCAGCCACTCGCCCTCGCCGCCGGCCGCGCAGGCGCCGGCCGCCTCCTACAAGGCCACGGGCATCCCCTGCGTGGCGGCCGCCTCCCGGTACACGGCGCCCGTGCACATCGACGTCGGCGGCACCATCTACACCTCGAGCCTAGAGACGCTCACAAAGTAAGTCATCCTCGAAAAAAAAACCAACTTAAAGCTAGAAAATGTCAATTTTAAAGTCATAACCTAGCTTCATACGTAACATTGGGCATCAAATTTATCTACGAAAAGAATACATAAAAATTATCGGATTGCTATAATGTTTGCCGTGTGCAGGGGGAGAGCGACAGAACTTGGGCGTATTATGGATTCGTCGTTCGCCCGCGCCCCGCCCGCGCCCCGCCCGCGCCCCGCCCGTTTATTGTCCGCGCGCACACGTGCATTGTCCGCTGTGCTGATTGGTTCCGTTTCCGCGCGGTCGGGTTTCGGTGGTGGGAAGAAGAGAGAATAGGGTCGCGGCAGCGCTGCTGGGGGAATGTAACGGGGAAGGTGGCGCGCAGAGGGAGTTGCAGAGCGGCTGGCGCGGCGCCGGGCCGGGCAGGGGGAGGGGTGAGGGGGAGATCAGCTGAATTATTGGTGACGGCCGGACAAACTCCGCGCGGTGCCCTGCTCGGCTTTTGCGCTCGTGGGTCGACTGGGGGACTCTGGGGCGTTGTTGGAATGGGGGGAGGGGGTCGAACAGCTGAATCAGAGGTGTCGATAGAAGGTACTCTACACACTTGGTGTTTTCAGTTTTATCCTATTAAATAAAAGATCAAAATGTTTCCCACAAAAATATTCAATTTGTCCGTAACTAACAAGAAATTTTCTGATCTAAAGACGACGAGTGTGTATACAATGAATATAGAAGGAAACTTAATATTTTCAATCTACCGAAGATGAAATGAAAGTACTCATTCTTTCTTACTTGTTGGGTTCTTTAGGAGGAAAGTCGACCAGACCAGGATAGTTTTGTTCGACGACGAAAAATCGTTCGGTCAGTCCACGAACAAAAGTTCGGATTCAAACACCCTGTGTTCAAAGACGAACGAACACGATCAGTTCGCTGTTCGTTCGAGTTCGACTGCGAACAACGAACATGTTCGCTTATCTCTATACTGTCTGTGACTGTAGGGAATATCCATATAAGTCTGCTTGCCATTTCCTCGACAAAAAGTCGTGCACTCGATCCAATAGTAACAGAAAATGCGCTGAACCCGTTCCAGGTACCCCGACTCGCGGCTGGCCAAACTCTTCAACGGCAGCATCCCCATCGTCCTGGACTCGCTCAAGCAGCACTACTTCATCGACCGGGACGGCGGCATGTTCAGGCACGTGCTCAACTTCATGCGCAACGCGCGCCTCCTCATCCCGGACACCTTCTCCGACCTGGACCTGCTGCTGGAGGAGGCCCGCTACTTCGACATCGCGCGTGAGTACCAGACCTAGACCCCACAGGACAAAGCACCAAGAAAAAAGACTTCTTGTTTCAAGTAATATTGTACTAACTGACCCAAGAGTATTTTTTCTCTTGATAACAAGACTGTTTTTTCTTTGAAGTAAGAACATTTTCTCAATCGGAAGGTAAATACGGTAAAATTGTATTTTAGGACAAAATACACATGAAGTAAGAAATCATTTTTCGGTGTGAGCTAGCAGCAGTAGGGAAGGGAGACAAAATGTCACAGCCGTGCTAACAATTGCAACAAACACTTTATTACGCGCTTGATTTTTTTTCGGCGTATCGTGACCTACGTCAGTCTTCTTATTTCTTATTTGGAAGACTTTTCTTTTTAATTTCGATAGAAACTGGGGTCAAGCACCCTCCTAAGCGCTCCACCCTGGCCCGAAGCCATTTTAAGCAACAGACCACATATTTCTCCTCTCTGTCTTGCTCGCGGCGCGGGGGCGGGGCGGGTCGGGTCGTCGTATCGGACGCGCTCTGCTCCGTCTCGCCGCGGCCCCCGTGGCCCCTCCGGGGGCGGGAGGGGGCTCCTCGCCTCATCACGGCCCCGACAGGGCTGGCCGCGCCCGCCGGGCCCGCCGGCCCCACCACGGCCCCGCCACTGGGGGTCGCAGCCGCAGCTCAGCTCGCCCCGCCGTCTGGCTCGTTGGTAGTCCCGGTGACGTTAACAATCTCTGGGTCAGTTTCAAAGCCAGCGAGCGAGAGCGGGGCTGCTGTGAGTCGGCCGGACCCCAACGGGGGCCCTCTGGCGCTACCGGGCCCCGCCCGCGCCCCCCGCTCGCGGGAGAGTGAGGGGGAGGGGCGGAGGCCTAACCGAGAGGCAGGGCATGGAGAGCGGCGCGCGGATGGAGAGCAAGAAAGAGGGGGAGAGAGGAGGGGGGGCGGTTCCCTCATTGTCTCGTTACGAATGCAAGCCAATTTCTTTCATCCGCGCGATGGGGAGAAAGAAAAAAATAAAAAAAGATAAAACGAGGAACGGCGGTTGGCGTTGGTCTGGCGGCGAAGCTCGGCGGCCCAGGCGGGCCTCGGCCGGGTCCCGCGTCCTGTAAGTACTTGCCTGCCGAGGGGGGTGGGGACGGCCTCGGGGGCGGCCCGCGGCGGTGTGGCGGTAGAGGAGACGTAACTGGGATGAGACAGGGCGGTCTGGGGCCGCGGCGAAGGGCGGAGGAAGGGAAGCCCCAAGGCGCGGAGCTCCTCGGCGGCGCCATCTACAGTCTCGACGAGGCGCGCGCGCTGTTGTCTTGAGAGCACTCCTCTCCAGCTCGAGGGGCAGCTCCAGGAGCATATTCGAGAGCGGCACGAGGAGCATATTCTGGAGCATCTCCAGGAGCAGTAGGTCCAGGAGTTGTTCCAGGAGTAGCTTCAGGAGAAGCTCCAGGGCCAAGGAGCAGCTCCAAGAGCAGGCATCCCAGGTTCGATGATTCAGGCGTGTGTAACGTGACGAAGGAATCCTGATCGAGGAGCTAATGGCGGTGGTGGGAAGGGACATGGAGGTGGCGCCGAAGTCTCGCTGGACCGTGTCGCGCCGCAGACAGCGGTGGTGTGGGGCAACTCTCCCTGCACCCCCTGCTCCTGAGCACCCTCTCGACCCGCACTGCCCCCTCTCCCGCAAAGCGTGGCCACGGGATGCGGGGTTTAGGGGGGGGGGAGTTTCAACAAAATGAGCGATTTCGTAGACTCGACGGCGCTTCGCCGCCGGCGACGCATTAGAGAGGTCGATGCAGGCGGGCAGGCGCAAGCGGGCGGCGCCGGGAAAGGGG
>NW_026267520.1:239654-247240 GCF_000697945.3 Frankliniella occidentalis | reverse complement strand
TGCGACCCGCCCTCGGGGTGCGTCGGACCTCCACAACACAATACAGCCTGAGCCGAGAGCTAGGGCTAGTAGGGTGGGTAGGTAAATCGGATGGAAGCGCGTTGGGCTTCCGAGGGGAGAGGGGGCTATCGGAAACATGGTGGCCCTGGCCTCGTCCGCGGATCTCTCTGTCTCTTTTCCCCCCTCTCACTCTGTCCGGGGCGGTGTGGCGGGCCCCTGGGGCGGCCAGCCCGGGCTGGGCTGGAACAAACAGTCACTATCATATTATGCTACGTATTTATACATTGGCAATTTCCTGACGAGAGGCCACTGCTAGGCTAGGCTTTCAGGCCGGCACACCCGACTCAAACAGTCTCCGTTTATCCGTTCAATCACGTGACCCGCCCCTCCTTTCTCGTGTGTTTGCAGCGATGGTGCGACAGCTGGAGCAGATGCAGCGGGACCGCAGCCAGAAGGTGGCCGTGCCCGCGCGCCTCGCCGGCGACCGGGGCCTGCCCGGCGCGCAGGGCGCCCTGGCCGCGCCGCACGCGCTGCCCAACGCCAACGCCGTGCACGGCCACCACGGCGAGGCCTACCAGTGCGTGGCGCTGCACGTCAGCCCCGACCTGGGCGAGCGGCTGATGCTGTCCGGCGAGCGCGCCCTGCTCGACGAGGTGAGTGACAGCTCAAAACACAATTAATTAAAGCAAGGTTTTGTACACTACCTTGAATGAACTGCTGGATGAATCGGGACATTCTGGGCGCTACGCCGACCCACTGCAAGGACATTTCATTTATCATTGTGGTCCATTAACTCATTTCTGGTAAGGCGAGGACGTTCTTGAAGGGTGTTGACCGGGTCGCTCTTGTCGCAGGTGTTCCCCGAGACCAACCAGGCCGTGCTGGACACGCGGTCGGGCGCGTCGTGGAACCAGCACGACACCCGCCACGTGATCCGCTTCCCGCTCAACGGCTACTGCAAGCTCAACTCGGTGCAGGCCATCCAGCGCCTGCTCAACGCCGGCTTCAGCGTCGTGGCCTCCAACGGCGGCGGCGTCGAGGGCCAGCAGTTCTCCGAGTACCTGTTCGTGCGGCGCGTCAGCCCGCCCTCGTGATGGCCGTCCCGCCCCCGGCAGCCGAGCAGGCCGCCGCCCCCCGTCCTGTTCCGGCCCCCGGCCGCCCCCGCGCCGCGGTCGCACGCCAGCGACCTCAACAACTTCCTGTACTGGCAGAGGCTGCTGGCCAGGGGCTTGGCGCCCAAGCAGACGACGCCGAGGGTCGTGACCGGCCGAGGCGGCCCGGGAGACGAGGACCGCGCCGAGGAGGTGGTGCGTGCCCCGCGGCCCGAGTGAACTCCCGCTGGCCTCGCGAGAGCAGGCAGCCGACGAAAGGCGGGAACCAGAAACTGATGTGACGGTTTGGTTTTTTGATTAGGTTTCTTCTTGTTTGCCTTTCTTAGCGGGTCGTAAAAATTAATGAATGCAGAAAGGGGAGTGTTCTGTCCATCGTCGTGTTGTGAGAAGGTTCGAGTAGTTTTTTTCTGTGATGCCCTTTTAAATTACATTTTTAAGCCCTCCGGTTGTGAACCGCATTTGGAAATCGTCGACAATACCTGGTTCAAGAAACCTCACAGGGAATTCCTTGTGTCTGCGTTTTCTGCGGCACTAATTTGTTTTAATGCGCTCAAACCCTCCTTACTCTTATTCGTAATGCGCATTCTCCGAGGGCAATATTATCGTACTTATGTAACTGTATATTCTGTGATATATATCGTAGTTATGTTTTAAATCGTTTAGTACCAAAACCGTAGTGTCCTTACTCTCATCGTGTAAAGAGAATCTTCATAAACCTTCCTCTCGTAACATGAGTGCACCAGACCTTGTCACCAGACACAATATGCTGCAAGTTCACTTCAATTTTAATTTATTTATAATAATAATCTACAAAATAGATGTCTAACTCCGTAATCATTCGTTTCTCCATAAGTTTGTATCACCTTCCTTAGCTAGATAAGCTGGTCAGTGTCACTGTGTGTACCAGCACCAGCTCGTCGTCTCTACGACAATGGTTGTGCCATAATAATATACTCTATAGATTATTCATCTTACTCCTTCAAAATCTGTCTAAAAACTTGACACCCCTTTTAGTCCCCACTGTCCTGATTACTGTTAGTCCTTTTGACAATCAAACCATACCGCCATACCGTGCTCCCTCTGCGTCTTTATTTATTCCGTAATATTTATGCTGTAAGTTTCGTCACGTTCGTTTTGTCATATTTAACAAACGTTGGAATTGAATTATAACTAAAGTCAACGATATTTTGTGTTAAAATAAACTAAGATCAAAAACAGACATTGTAAAGCCTAATGTTTTTGAAATTTGCCCCCTTTTTTCTCCCGCGCAGGCGCGTTTGCCGTCTGCCTCTCGTCTGCCACAGATTCAAAGCGGTGAAATTTCGGCAAACTGGCTGACCTGACGTAATACACAGAAGGCAAAAAATAAAAAGGATCGTCAATACAACTCACCGGGGAAGGGTGGGGGCGTACGTGCGTCGGCAGGGCACGACCTCGACCTCAGCAGGGCTCGGCAGGGACGCGACCCGCGCCACGATAGGGCCTCAGGACTTCCCCGCGGAGCCTCTCCGCCCCGAACATGGACCAGGCAGATAGGAGGGGGCGCCACCGCGGGGCTGAACACGCATTGGACTTCACTCCATGTTCCCCTCGAGCCCCTAGGCTGCTGCTGCCG
This sequence comes from Frankliniella occidentalis, assembly GCF_000697945.3. Lineage (NCBI taxonomy): Eukaryota > Metazoa > Arthropoda > Insecta > Thysanoptera > Thripidae > Frankliniella > Frankliniella occidentalis. Next base: position 244,513 of record NW_026267520.1, on the reverse strand, counting down.
CCGCTGCTGCTGCTACTTCTGCTGCTGCTACCGTTGCTGCTGCTGCTGCTCCTGCCGCCGCGCCGAGCACACCGCGCCGCCGTAGCTCGCGGCCGAGGGCTGGAAATACAACGAGGGTCAATATTGGTCGTGGTCAGGGTTCACGCAACAGCGGTTTTCATTTGGACCAGACCGATGCGTTGGATCCGTATTCATGGCCAATTCTTAAACGGGTATTTTCCCCAGTATTCTAAAACTCGTTCGCAATTTGGTTCGCTGTTACAAGAAAGCCAAAATCGTTCGCTAAGTTTTTGCAATGGGCCGCTATGGGGTACGGGGGAACAAGATAGAAGTGGTGGTCTAGAAAGTACATCCGTTTTCCACTTATTCACTTTGGGAAATTAGGGGAGCTCGGCGCCTGCGGAACTCGGGGTAGGCCACCCCGCCGTACACGTATGCACTGCAGACAAGATGTTGCCTACCCACTGGGCGCTACGAGAGCTTGTACCGCCCAACAATCCTTGTCAATTACTGGCGGGCGTATCATCCGCAAGAAAAGAGAGGTATAGCCGGTATGAATACAGTTCCCAGCGGTTCCCAGTCCCAGTCACACCTCATCGCACTCATCACGTTCTCCTACGGCTACATATCGCGGTCTGATGGAAGTAGGGATGCGCTTTGCGGTCTTTGCAGTACTGTTATCGGGTTTGGAACACCCGGGCCAGGCCGAGCCGGCGCACCCACCTGGGCCCTGGAGTGTAGAGCAGGGTGAGCAGGGCGAGCAGAGCAGGCAGAGCTGAGCGAACTGAGCGCAGTACTCCAGCAGCGCCGCGCGCGCGGTATCTCAGCCGGGGGCGGAGCTGCCATAATTCAGTTCACTGCGTTTGTAAGTTGAACCGCGGGCGGGCGGGAGGGCGGCGGGGTGGGGTTCACATGGCTCATCCGCGGGGCCGCTGGCGGGGCACGGCCGGGGTGCCGTGTACCGCCCTACGTGTAGGTCCCGCGGGGGGAGCTCCTCGGGCGCCGCGCGGGTATGGAGGGAGGGGGAGGCGAGTCCGCGACCACGGCGCACGTCGAGGGGCCTACCGGCGTCACGCGCCAGAATCGTTATTTTCACTCGGTACACCGCCGTCTTTAAGTTGGCCGCACTGATTAGATTACACGCGGAGAGCGGGAAACATATAGAAAGAGAGGTGGAGGCGGAAGGGGAGCTCCACGACGCGAGTCACGGTGTAACCGCAGCGCGCGGCTCTGGCGTACCGGCGCCGCAAAGTTGCCCACCACACCGCCGAAGGATACAAAGTACACGACCTCCGCGTTCCGCTCCCCAAGGCCTCCCTTATCCACCAGGCCCGGGCCGGGCGGCGGGGCACGACTCTTTGCGCGCGACTTCACCCGCCGCGCACCCCAAGGGGGGAGAGCGCGGCTGTAGAGACGCCCCGCGGGCCCGAGTTCGAATTTCCTACGTGGTTTTACGCGCGGACTTTTGAACCCCACCCCCACACGAACCGCCCAGCCCCGGTCGGGTCTACCTTGACAAAGGTATGGGGAGGTGGGCCCAGCCTCACCGCACCTCACCCCGCCTCGCCCCGCCCCGCCCGCTGCACCCCGGGGCGCGCGCTGTGTTATATGAATGCGAGCCCGGGGCCCCGCGTCATTATCTATGCAGATGGACCCCCGGGACTCCCGCCCCGCCCCTGTTGTGCGAGCGAGAGAGAGAGAGAAGGGGGGGGGGCGTTCGGTGAAAGAGAGAGAGAGAGGGAGGCGGGAAAGAAAGAGTAGAGTGTGAAGCAGCAGAACGGGGCTGCGGGCGGCGGTAGAGAGGTCCCCACCGCGGCCCCAGAGGCTGTATTGAACTAGGGGTTGCCGCCCAACCAGCAAACGCACCGCGCGAAAACTGGGTTGTGAAGCGAAAGAATGGGACGACAGACTTATCGCCAAAGTTGAGAATTTTATGGCACAATAGTAGTAGCTTCTGCAAACCAGATATTTTAGTAAATTGACGTATACGATGGGAGATATTACAGGGTGTTCCATAGACCCCTTCCTTTATTTAACTTATACTGTACCTCACGCAGGCCTTATGACCCCGTGTGAATATTCAACGAGAATGTGATGTGCCCTTGATGTCAGAACTGACATTTGGGCTCAGACCCGGTGCGGGGTAGGTGCACTGTTGAATGAGACTGAGGAGACTGAGGTGCTTCCGGTGGCGGTAGCCGCATGCACGCCCCTGTCCACGGCGCCTTACGGGCCGAGCGAGTAGGCAACCCGCCCGCACTCGTGCGTGCGGTATGCGGTACAACGGCATAACTACAGAGGTGAGCGGGGTCAATCAGCCACCTGGTATGTGTCGAACCAAGCTTTGAAGACAACTCTGACCCAAATATGGCGTCTTCTGTTTCACTTTTCGCCTCCTTTGCCTTTGAAAAGTAATAAGAAATCTCCCCTCCCCTTCCCCCGCGGCTGATTGAATGATCACCGCGTGGTTCCCCGTCACATGAGTCAGTTCGGAGCGCCGCCCCGGCCCCACCCATGACGCGCATGAAGCTGGGCGGCGACCTCTTGTTTGACTTGGCGAGAGGAGGTAGTACTTCCCTCTCTCCCTTTGCCGCTGCCGCGCAAAGAACAATGCCATGCTCGGCGCTCGCGGCCGCCGGGGCCTGGGCCCGGCGCGCCAGGCGCCAGCCCAGCCCGACGCGGAAACAAGACAGTTAAAGTCAAATAAGGAGACGGGAGCCTGTATTAAATTTGCCGTACTGGTGTTATTAACACGTTGAGTGCGGAGCCGAAAAAAGAAGGATGTCCCAGAAGCCGAAGGCTGTCGGGGCCGCCCTAATTATTTTAGAAAAATTAAAATTACACCATATGAATGCACTTACAAGGCACTATCCGGCCCTTTAGTAAACTTCGCGTGACCCACGGTGTGGGTCACGCCGCCCCCTGGGACAGTCGAGCGTGACCCACGGTGTGGGTCACGGCAGAAAATGCTCTCCTCATTCTAAAAAACCTATCACGAGATGTATTGAGACATTGATATCTTATTCGCCTCGACTTGCCATGCGTGGCGTTCGCGAGCGCGCGAGCAAGATGCCCTCTAGAGGGGACCCGGAGACAATCCCGTGCAAGGTGGAATGGGTTCTACGAGGCTCTTCGAAAGAGCGGCAAGAGCCGGAAACATGCGCAGTTCCATGCCAAAAAGGTATCAACTAGGTGCAGCCAGTGCCCAAAACAACCTTTTTTGTGTTTTGAGTGTTTCAGAGCTCTTCATAAGTGATTATTTTCTATTTTCCATTAGAAGAAATAATTTTATTTTCTTGACTATTTGATATTCTTGATACCCGGAACTATGTAGTTGTAGTATTTTGTGTTTTTGTGATTGAAAATATCATAAAATGATCTTACTTCAATGTTTGTAACTCTACCTCCTTCAACTACTCACTCACTCACCACCTTTACTCTGGAAACCCTAGTGTGTACTTGAATGCAGAATATTCTGCATACCTACGTGTATCCAGAATATTCTGTGTACTTGGCAAGTATGCAGGAGATTGTGTGTACTTGGTCAAGTATGCAGGAGATAGTGTGTACTTGGTCAAGTACACACTAAGTCTCCTGCATAAATGTATGGAGGTTTTAGTGTGTACTTGACCAAGTACACACTATCTCCTGCATACTTGCTAAGTACACAGAATATTCTGCATACATGTAGGTATGCAGAATATTCTGCATTCAAGTACACACTTGGGTTTCCAGAGTACTGATTGGAAAACTCGTTTTAAGGTGCCTAGAACTATTTGAAGCGTGACCCACGGTGTGGGTCACACTCGACCGTCCCAGGGGCCGGTGTGACCCACACGGTGGGTCACGCCAAATCGGCGCAGCTCGGGGCGACGACGATCTGAGGTTCCCCACATGCCCTACACATCATCCTGAAGTTTTAGTAGTTCTGACCCAAACCTCCGCGTAGAAGCAGGGAGGACAAAAATAAACTTGTTGCGACCCACGGTGAGGGTCACGACGCACTGTAGGACAAAAAGCGGTGACCCACGGTGTGGGTCACGACGCACTGAACGTGTTAATCTCGACTGGGCCCGGCTACGCCAGGCTACGCCGGGCGGGCGCGGGCGGACCGCGGCTCCCACCTTCCACTCCCTGCTCTGCTGCTTTGCGCCGTCTCTCAGCCCCACTCTCCTCTTCTCTCGCTCGTTGTTTGCCTAGGGTCTGGTCCCATCCCCCCTCCCTACCCCCTTTCCCCCCGGTCTTACAGCGCCCACGTTCTCACCTGCGGCCAACAAGGCCTTCCTCTTAGCTCCGGGCTATCACCCTCACAATCTCTTCTGCCCTACCCGGGTGCCGGCTGCGGCCCGATCCCTTCCTATAGACCCGCCACCGCCCGGGCCAAACCCAGCTGCTGACCTTCCACCCTTCGCACGCCGATTTTTCTCCAGATTCCGTTCGCCCGTTCCCTTCCTGCAGAATCCTATCAGCGGCGGTGTCCCCTTCCGGGTCCGCCCAGTCGCCCGGTCGCGCGGGGCTCGCTTCGCTGGCCCGGCCGGGCAGCACCCGGCATGCCCGTGTAATCAGGTTACACCGACAACGATGCCACCCGCCTCCTCCCTCCCTGCTGCAGTCCACGTGCCGCGCTATCGCGCTATGTACAGAAAAATGCCAAAAATTAATTGGCTGAGCGATTAGCGAAGCCTATTACTCCAGTGATGATCAAAAAGTTTCGCGTCTGTCTGTCTGTGTGTGCGTGTGTTTGTCTGTCATCACGATAACTCGAGAACGAATTGAGCAAGCGACCTGGGATTTTCAGGGTCGTTTGGTGTTATAAAAAGACAGATCAAGTTCGAAGAAGAGCATTCTAGCTCAAAAAT
>NW_026267520.1:238992-239604 GCF_000697945.3 Frankliniella occidentalis | reverse complement strand
GGAATGGGCCGCCTCATTGCATCCCGCCGCTTATTCTATTCGCCCCCCGATATCGCTCGCCGCCCCCGCGACCCTCCTCATCCCGCCTCATCCTCGTCCTGCTCAGGCCTCATCGGGCGGCGGCTGTAGTGGTGGTGGCGTCATTCCAGCGTGAATCAGGGCGTGCCGACGTGTGCGGGGGCGTGGCGTGGGTGTGAGGCGCAGCGCAGCGTCAGTGAGGGCAGCCAGGGCAGCAGCGCCGCGACGCCCAGCAACTGGTGGCAGATGCCATCCGGAGGGTGGCGCGGGGGCGGGCGGGCGGGAGGGCGCGCAGGGTCGCGGAGGGTGTCGCCACGCCCCGCCATGCCCCAACAACGCCCCGCCAACGCCCCTCCACGTTTTTGAATCCGTCCCGGACGCCACCGTGCGTGATGCTGTGTAGCCCTTCGGGGGCGCCCCCTTACGCGATGGCCGTTCACGTCGCCCAGGAGGACTGTCGCTGCGGCAGGACGGCGATCATGGTGATCGCGACCGTGATGAGGATGGAGATGAGCGGAACAGCAAGAGAGGAAGAAGAGAGAGAGAGAAAGGTTTGCCGAGGGGAGAAAGAAAAAAATAAAAAAAGATAAAACG